>NW_019154097.1:38122375-38148855 GCF_002288905.1 Enhydra lutris kenyoni
ACCCACCTACCCACCCATCCATCCACCTACCTACCTACCCACCCACACAACCATCCATCCATCCACCCACCCACCTACCCATCTATTCATCAGACACTTGTTGGGCACCTGCCAGGTGCCAGCCAAGTGCTCAGAGATTTTTGCAAACTGTGGTTGATAAAGGCAAGCTGTACACTACACCCTAAACTGTGAGAGCTTGCAGGTGTGCTACCACGTTCCCTGTCACCCCCAACCACGGGGTGAGGCAGGATTTATTTTTAAAGAGGAAAATACCATATGACCCAGAAATTCCAATCCTATGAATTAAGAGACGTAAATAATTCACTCAAGAAAGAACTGCACTAGGTATCAAATATGTCCACAGACACCCATGCTCACAGCAACATTATACACAAGAGCCAAGCGGTGGGAACAGCCCAAATGTCCATCAGTGCATGAACAGATAAACAAATCGTGGTCTATCCATACATCGGAATATTCAACCACGAAAGGACACAGGCTATGGACCACCTGGATGAGCCCACACTACCAACCACAGAATATTCTGGTACACTGCCATGGCAGCCAACATTCCCACTATGTCAGATGGGGAAAATGTGCGACAATTCTATTTCATATTGTCTTCCTCAAGATATGTCAACAGCAGACAAACAAAAGAGAACAAAAACCATGGGTCTGATGAATGTTACCAAACATTCATCCAAACAGCCATCTCCAATCAGATGGCTATAAACTAGACAATATAATAATGATTTTATTAATGATTAATGCTTAGATAGTGTTTACTATAAATCAGGTATTGGACAAAGAAACCGCATGCTGTCACTTCATTTGTGCCATTAATTCCCATCTGAAGCTGAGAAAACTGGAGCCCTGAAGTCACCTCAGGGTCACACAACATTCATGGTCACACAACAGGTGAGATGGAGCCAGCTTAACACAGCCTGCACGGTATCCATCACTATGTGACATGCTGTGCTCGAGAAGGGAAAGGAACATGGAGGAACATGCCCAATGTTGAAACTATGTCACTAGAGATGGTGCTCAAGAAAGGATAATTGTGGGCCATGCCCAGTGTTGAGCTCCTTGGCCCAGAGCCCATCCTGCCATGTGTACATCTATCTACCCACCATCCATCCACCACCCATTCACCACTCATCCATCTATCCACCCATCCATCCATCATCCATTCACCATCCATCCATCCACCCATCATCCATCCATCCACCCATCCATCCATCAACCATCCACCATCCATCCATTATCCACCATCCATCCATCCATCCATCATCCATCCATCCACCCAACCATCCATCAACTATCCACCAACCATCATCCATTCACCATCTATCTACCATCTATCATCCATCCTTCTATTCGTCCAGTAGCAATCATTGAGCACGTACTAAGTGCCAGTCCCTGTATTACACACAGAAATGTAGCCGTGGCCCAGAACCACTGCCTGGCAGTGTCCACACTCTTCCTAACACTTTGCACTTGCATTGTGCCCCATGGGTGAGATCACATGCATACCCATACCCATGTATTCATGCGGTTGTCACTGATGCCCCTTGACTCCCACTATTCCTTTCTGTCCAGACACCTGAGGCTACCCCTACTCCTGCACGCCCACTCTCCTGTGGCCCAACAAAAGGCCCATTCTGCTCCTGAAGACAAAGCTATGAGTGAAGCAAGATAATATGGTAGCCGTGAGCTTGACTGAAAAGAGGTGGTGCTCATTCTGCACATGTCAGAACCACAGGCGCAAGCAAGGAAGCCATGTCCTCCATCCCCTCCGTTTGGTAAAGGTGTGTGAGCCCCTTCCCTGAGCCGGACACAGACTAGGCTACACATGGAAGGCTGAGAGGATGTGTCTCTCAAAGTTCCTGGGCGTGGCTCCCCAGATGGCCTCTCAGGGTCTGGGACGCTAAGTGCCAGCCCCATGCACGGCTCTGAGGGACAGGATCCATTGCCCTTCCCTGGCCTGCCAAAGCTTCTGTAGGGTAACCGGCCCAGAGATGGGGTGAGGTGGGGTGACGCAGTGGCAGAACTGGGTGACAGTCTTAGAGTCCAGAAAAAGCGCATCCTGCCTGGGCCCTGAGACATGGGTCTGAATTATATGGCCCCCAACTTGGGTTTGAAGACCCTGAAGGTGGGCGAGGAGCTCAGAACTTGCCCCAAGCAGACCCGTCTCCACACAGATGGCTCTGAAGGGAGTCCCTGGAAGACACTCCTGGCCCCTCCCCAAGCCCTTTGACCGGCAGAGCCGCTGCCTTCCTCCCTCCCTCCCTCCGTCTCTCCCTTTCCCGTCCTTGCTCCCTCCTCCCTGTCCCTCTCCGCCTTGCTGTCTCTCCCTCTGGGTGTCAGAGGCTCCTGGCCCGTGTTGTAAACTCTCCCGCCGACATGTGACAGGACCAGTGAATCAAACCACAGAGTTTTATTAAGCAACACGACTTCCAGTTCAGATTTTATCCAATTCAAATAAAATATGTCCTTCTCCTTTCTGCTGGCAACTTGACATCTGAGTGTGCGTTCCCCAGACACAGTCTCCGGAAGGGAGAGGAGGCTCGGGGGCCTTTGGGGGTCGTGGCAGCCGGCACCCAGCGCTCCCCTCCATCAAGCCACCGGCACAGGGGACTACAGGTGTCTGGTAAAGGGCCTGCCTCCCCAGGAAGCCCAAGTCCTCAGGCCATGGCCACGTGTGGCACACCTGTGTCCCTGTACCCCAGAGCGCCCCACCCAGCACCAGGCTTCACAGGCCCCACACGGTAGCCTAGGCTGTCCCCAGCCCCAGGCAAAGAACAAGGCCAAAGGCTACGGCGTAAACGGCAGGAAGAGGCCCGGGGCCGAGCGCTTCCCGCCGACTCACCGGAGCTCTGGAATCCGAGAGCACGGTCGGCGTTGACCTGACCCTCCCCGCCAGCCCTGCTCCCCTGCCTGCCTCGCCCATTCCCCACATGGCTGCAGAGGGACCATGTGGTCAGCAGCAGGTCACCTCTGGGCCCTGCAAGCACAAAGCCCCCTTCATTCCCAAGGCCCACCTTCCTCCGCAGACTCCTAGGCTTGTAGCAAATCCTTTCCCCACAAACCCCTGAGGGGGTCCCACAACAAAGAACATGTGCCCCTTTGTTCTGAGGGTGCATGTCTCAAGGGACAGGGATCTGTCCACCCCCCGCGCCTCTGTGAGAAGGGGAAACAGGCGTAGGTTCGAGCCTCTTGGAAGCCGTCGTCCAGGGCTCCTGCCGCCCCCATCCCACCTCTTCCCTGCACACACAGGAGTTGTGTGCGCAGGTTGGCATGTCGAATACACTCGTGCTCCTTGCAGAGAAGCTGTCCCCCACGGACCTTTCCCTAGTTGGGACCAGAAACAACCTGAGAATCTTTGTCAACCTGGGGCTACGGCAACCGCTACCCGTGCCTTGGAGACGGCCCGCCCATGGCTGGCCCTGATCTGGCTCACGCTGGATCTCACATGTCCCACAGATGCTCACGGTGTTGTGACTGTTCTGAGAGCATTTCCGTGATGCTTCCTGGGGCAAAACAAGCTCCAAGCCACAGACCCCGAGAGTCACTCGGTGACCCCCCTTTCCCAGCAGAGCTGTTCTCCGTAGCCGCCGGTGGGAGATGCTGGGGGCCCGGCACAAAGGCCCCTGCTGCCCACACTCCAGCCCCTCGGGGCCCAGGGGGCAGGGCCAGCAGGACAGCCCTGGGTGGTGTGTCTGTGTTCTGGGGGGGACGAGGCAGAAGGCGGGAACCGGGGGCCAGGATGGGAGGCCCACCCACGAGCACAAGCAGCGCACCCAGCGAGGCCGCTAGGCCTGCAGCTTCTGGGGACCCAGCCTGGTCTTCGGGAGCCGAACGCCAGCGTGGTGACGCTGGCCAAGGTCAGAGCGGCTGGCGGGTCCCCTGCCTCTCTAGGAGCAGTGAGGGCAGCCCAGGATATTTGTGACCCAGCTGTCCTCTAGGGTCCGGGGAGACTCTGACTAGGAGCCCTCAACCAGCCTGGCCTTGACCTTGGACGAGTCGGGAGCCCCCTGCCCTGAAGGCAGCCTAGCAACCCCCAAACTCGGAGACTCACGACCCACTTGTAGCCTCTGGAGTTCTCTGGGTGTGTGCGTGTGCGCATGGGCGCGGGCACACGTGTGACCTTGCAGGGCAGTGATGACCTTCACGTGACCTTCTAGGCCGGCTGACCCATGGTGAACAGAAACAAAGAGAGCCTCTGTCCTTGGGGCCCCTTGTGAGAAAGTGAAGGGACATTACGCCCTCTGGCCACGAGGCGGCTTGAACTTCAGTCAGGAGTCGTGGGGCGACAGAGGGCGGCGGCGGACACCAGGCCTGGGGCGGGAGCGCCCAAGAGAGGCCGAGTGCGCGGGAGCCCGGGGCTCACAGCCTGGCCCAGCGCGCTGCCCGGCACGGTCGCACTCCCGCGGGCCCCGGTGCGGGCGAGCCGGGAAAACGCCACCTGCCTGGCTGCAGGGCCCCCCTGAAGCCTAGGGGTTCACGTTTCGATGATTCCAGGTGCTCATCAATAACCCAAATGGTTACTCAACTAGAATCAAGGGCCGCTCCCCACCCTGGAGGCGCCGGACCCCGTCTCACGCGGTGCCTTCCCTTGGTGGGCGCTCGTGGGAGCTCCGTGCGTCCTGCTCCCATGGCCTCCCTGCCCCTCAGGCTCCCTCGGGACGCAGGGACCTGGGCTCTCAGCCCTGCTGTGGCTTCTCAAATGGGGTCCCGTGGAGGAGGCTGGGGGTCCCCAGCAGGGTTTACACACCAGCATGTCACACAAGATGGTAGTTAAGAAAGCGTTTGCGGACTTGTGTCACACAGGTCAAAACCTGCAACGTAGTAAAATGGTCTCACTTCAGATAGTTGTGTGAGGTCCACGGCGGGGAGGGTCCCCCGAGAGTCCCTGGGCTTCAGTGCAGCTGGGCTCCAAGGTCCAAGGCCAGGAGTTCTCTAGTCTAGGGAATGCAGTGGTGGGTCCCCAGTGTACCACATCTCCCCTGAACCTCCCTACTGCCCCCATTCACAGAGGAGAAAACTGAGGCAGCGAGGGCCAGGAACCTTCCAGAACCAAGAAGGACCCACCCCGCACTCCGCACCCCTGTGTCATCCCACCGCTGTCCCACACTTGAGCTACCGCCACCTCTCCAGCAACAGTGGCCAGAATCGACGGAGGACTCCCCTGCCACCATCTCCCCCTGCAGACTCTGGCTTCCGGGCCTGAGCGGTTCCCCTGCTCATGGCCGTCTCACACTGTTCCCCCTGCCCCACCCCCAGGCCACCTGGGCCGACTGCCTCCTCCACCCTGACCGTCTGGCAGGCATGGCTGTGGCTCTCCCCCGGACCAGGAGATGCCCTCTCCCTCCACGGAGCCTTGTCAGATTTGCCCCATCGTCAACGCCCTGGGTGGCAGGTGAGCCCCAGACCGATTCCCACCCGACCGCTCCATCCACGGGCCCAGCGGGCAGGCAGCTCCCCCAGGTGCCCTCCAGCCTCCCTCCGGGAGCACAG
Organism: Enhydra lutris kenyoni; assembly: GCF_002288905.1. Lineage (NCBI taxonomy): Eukaryota > Metazoa > Chordata > Mammalia > Carnivora > Mustelidae > Enhydra > Enhydra lutris. The sequence continues at coordinate 38,127,893 of NW_019154097.1, forward strand.
GGCACCCGCCCCGGACTCAGGGGCCTGACAGTGGGAATCCTGCTCCCCCCACAGGGGCAGCCGTCCTACCAAGGGGCCTGCACGTCTCAGCAACAGCCACCTGGTCCCGGGGCTGTGGAGACGACCCAGCCCCCTCCCCACGACAGCCCCTCCACCTGCACGGCCCCCATGTGCCTTGTCGCGGCTCCTCTGTGCTCACAACGGGGTGGGGGTCACCCTGTGTCTTCTCTCTTATCCCCATTTTGCGGATGCACACACTGAGGCTCAGAGAGGCGGGGCCTCGCGCAGGGGCACAGGGTGGGGGCTCCAGAGTCACTGTCCTGCGGCTCCTCCCAAGAGCAGCCTGGCCCCCGTGGAGTTCAAGTAGAACGTCTGCGTGGACAACAACCATGGCCTCACCCCGGCTGCCCTCTGCGTGGGCACAGGCCCTTGGGGGTGCAGGCGGCACCTGAGTCCACATCTGGGCCCCAGGCCCGCAGCTGGCCCAGTGGTGGCCCGGACCCCCTGCCAGAGCAGCCCGCACCCGCTGTTTTCACCCCGTCCCTCGTTCTGAGGCCGACTGCCGTTTCCTGCCCCTACACACTTATGTCCGCCACGTGCCAGGTCAGCAAAGCTCCACCCAGCTCCCAGAAGCTTCTGCTGCGGTGCCTGGCAGTCACGAAGGCCACTCTGCTCCGCGGTGCAGCCTCGACACCCCAGGCAACAGTGGGCGCCCTTCCCCTGCCAAGGACAGGCTGGCATCGGGCCCTGGGACGCAGCGGGGCACGGGGGAGCCTGGGCCCTCACTGAGCCAGAAGCATTTTGCTGAGGGAGTCGGTTCTGTTCTTCCAATAATGAGCTTTCATCCAGCCTGCATTTCTGCTACGGGCTGAGAATATTGCAAAGTTTCTGCTGGGAGGCGCGGCAGCCTTGGGGGCCGAAGAGCCGGAAGCCAGAGTCTGCCCCAACAAGGGCACCTCCCTACCTGCAGCACCCCTGCAGCTGTCCGTGCTCCCCTCCCATGGCCCTGAATTCAGCCTCCCTCCTCTCAACAGAACTCCCGGGCCCCCAGGGAGCAGCCCTGCCTCCACGGCCCCCACACCACGGCCCCCCTCATCCAACCCACACGGGCCCCATGGGGACCCCCACCACACAGTCGGCTTTCCCTGTGGGTTCTGCCATCTGGCCTCAGAGCACTTCATGCTCTGAGACGGGGCCACGCAGGCCATTCGAGAAGGGAGACACTTCTTGATCACGCTGGCAGCCTACATGGTCGGCAATCGCGCCATCCCTGCAGCTGAATCGAGAAACTTTCCGCTCCAGCCGCCAGCAGGCTCTGCTCACAAACCAGCGGTGCCTGCGCAAGTCTGGGAGCCCGCGGCCCGGCGCGTGGCCACCTGCAGCGTGGAGAGGCCCAGGGCCCCAGCCCGGCTCTCACGGGACAGGGGAGGAGGGCAGCGGGGAAACCAGCACACCAAGTTGCCATCCCAACCCCAGAGGCAGCGAGCCACAGTTCCTCAACTGAGGGGACACAGCATCAGACTCGGGGGGCTGCTGGGAGAGTGGGACCCCCAGCCTCTGTGACCAGGGGCGGGGCAGGACCGCCTGGGCCCAGCAAGTGACTCAGAGCGGCAATGTACACATGGAGCCCCAGGGACGCATGCGGCGACGGACCACTGCCGTCCAGCCGTCCAAGCGTTCTTCCCCAGGACGCCTGGTGGGCTCTGGCCACCGTGTCCCACGCACAGTGGCCAGGGAACACTGGGGTGCCCTCGTCCTTGGTGCTCTGGAGACGTCACAAGTACAGTCGTCACACATATTCCATTGTTCACACTCTTGGGACCCACACAAGTGACGTCTAAAGTTGTGTGTGGCCTTGTTCACCCATGACGTGCACGTGATAGAGAAGAGAGGCCCCACGGCAGAGGAAATAACTGTTTCCCCGGTTTTCGGGGGACCCATGTAGTCTGAGCGAGTTGAACACTCTCTGGGCAAGTGTCAAAGACGTACTTCCACGTGGCAGGAGACCACTCTGCTGGGCCCAGGTGCCACCCGGCCTCACGTCCCAGTCTGTGACCTTCCCCACCACGTGACCACCTCCGGTTCTCCTACAATGATCACCTGTGCCACCAGCCAGAGCCTACCCCAGGGTGTCGAGGGGCGTGTCTGCTCACACACGCGTCTCCATGACAGGGGCATGGTGGCCGGGGGGGGGGGGGGGGCGTCACGTCCCAGCCGCACCAGACCTGACACTGGCCGCCGTGACTAAGGGTGAGCTTGGCGAAGTCGGAGAGGGGACACCTTGTCCCCGGACTGAGGGACAGGACAGCAGAGCCAGTGACCAGGGCCTGGCTATTGGGCGCCCCTCGTCCAGAGCCCCAAGACACTGAAGGGCCCGGGTCTCCCCCACTTTCCCGCCAGCGGTGTGGTACCCTTCGCTCCGGACGCTCAGCCGCCAGTCCCACCACGAGGGCCACATTTGCCACGTGGGCAGCACACGAGTGAAGTGGCCCCGTCCTTCTCCCCCTCGACTCAGAGCGGAGAGCCTGTGGACACGGGGCTGACTGCGGGGGATCTCTGTGCTCTGTGGGACATGTGCTCTGTGACAAGCTGTTTGGAAGAAGGAGTAAGGACCCTGGGAATCACTGCACGGAGCCGCGGGGCACCAACCATGGCGGCCAGGGGCTGGGTCCTCCCCTCGCCCGCTGTGGGTCCGTGCGCGTGCTGCGTCCCCCCGGGCCACCACTGTCGTTGGTGAAAGACAACAAGCCCTGCCTGGCGGAGCGTCCTGAGGACGGAGTGTGACGGGGGGTGTACGCTGTGGGCCTGGCACCCGGGGGACCCGGGCAGATGAGCAACTGCCGGAACCACCGGCACCTCCCCCAGCATCACTACCTACACCACCAGCATTACTACCAACCAGTATTACTACCACCACCGGCACTACTACCACCACCAGCACTAGTATCACCACCCACACCAGCACCACCCGCACCAGCTCCATTACCGCCACCATGACCAGCAGGCCGCCAGCGTGGACCCCAGACAAAGGCCCCCAGCGTCTCTTGCGGGAAGGGCTGATGAGCCCCTGCCTGGCTCACGCGGCCGGCATCTCCAGCAGCCCTATCGTGAGACTCATGGACACAAAGATGAAGAAATCATGTTTCTGACCATAAGTCTCAAGCTTTAACGCTTTCCCAGGAGGTGGCCCCAGTGGCCGAGTGACCAGCCGCCAGGGTTCAAGGGAGGCCTGCTGGGGTGGCTGGGCCCCAGAGCTGGGCCCCGCTGGAGGAGGTGGGTGCCACAGGTTCACATCCGTACCCGGCCTCTCCGGGGTCCTCCCTCGGCCACCATGCCATCCCCATCCCCCTGGAGGAGACTCTCCAGCCCCGGGCACCAGCTCCCACTCCACCCCGCCTTGCGCGTCCCAGGCTCAGACCCAGGTCTTCAGCTCAGCCTCCTCAGGACACGGTCCACACCCGCGATCACCTCGCCCTCGGTCCCACACACATTACTGTAGCCCCGCATCACACTGCAGTCGCTGACGGGCTCAGCACACACCGACCCCTCCGCCTTCTCCGTAGGAAACGCTGCCCCCCACATCCCCCGGGTCTACACTGGCACAACTGGTTGTTTGGAACCAGGTACGGAAACCCACTGTCGTCCCACCAGTTCTCATCTCCTTGGCTCCAGGGCCTGGTCCCAGCCTGGAAGACCTTTCTGAGCCGTATCAGTCCATCAAGAGAGTAGCTGGGCATCACCTGTGACAGTCGGGCTTGGCTGGAGTCATCTAACACAGCCGTGGGGGATGGGGGGGCGGGGGGCATCAGGGGTCAGTTTGGAGGCCAGGCTGCTCCGTGCGCCTCTACCCGCAGCCCCCCACCTGCTCCGTGACCCACCCTCACTACAGGCCGCCGTGCGGGGCAGGCAACGTGACCAAGAGCCACGTGCTGCGACTCCAGCCAGAGTCCTGGGCTACACCCCAAAGCTGGGCTATCCCGGCTGCGAACACCACGACTAGGCCTGGCAGAGACAGGCTGGGTTGGCGTGACTCACTCGCGGGGATAATCTGTGCTCCCCAACTCCTGAGAAGCAGCTTCCAACACAGCCCCTCAGAAGCACGAGCTGTAGGCGAGTAAGGCCCAGCTCTGGAGAGGGCCGTGTGCACCCAGAGGAAACCCCGTCCTCCAGGAACTGTATGCCCCCGGGAGGGCCACGAGTTCTCCCAGTGTCCCTGAGACCCGCCAGACCCTTCTCCGGGGCGTGCTTGTGGGCACAGACTGTTGGACTGGCCTCAGCTGGACAGAGGCCACCTGGAGAGGCCTGGAAGTTCCAGCGTGACCAGAGAGCAGTGGCTCCAGGTTGAAGTGAACAGCACCAGGGCCTGGGGCAGGGAGGAGAAGGGTCACTCTGAGGGGCACTCACAGGCCTTGGGGCCCAGGGGCCGGTTGGAGGGTCACCAACAAGAGGCAAGTTAGCACGCAGCGGTCTGTCGGGCTGGAGGGCAAGTCATCTCAAGGGAGGACGGAAGTCTGATGTCAGAGGCCCAATGCCCCTCACCCTCCACCTGAGAACTGGAATGTCCTTCTGATCCAGGACGTCCAGACCCTCTGGCCCTACACTTTCCTGCTGTGCAACCTTGGGCAGGTGGCTTTGCCTCTCTGGGCTCCAGGTAGCCCATGAGCACTGAGGAGCCAACAAAACACGCCCATCCCGGGCTGCTGTGCAGAATCGTCGGGGAATTATCAGGAGGCTGTCAGCCGTTAGGGCTGGAGGTCCCTCCTTAGTGCTGGGAGGGGTGTTACCAGCATCTGCTTTTCCAAACAGAACAGAAGGAAGACGTTAGGAGGCACAGCCACTGTCCGAACAAGCCTCCCAGCGCGGCCTGCTGCCCGGCCCCCTGGACGGCAAGGCCGCACCGTGCAGACCTCGCGAGGCCTGTCCTTCCGGGCGCCGGGAGCTTCCGTACAGATCCGGAGTAGCACGGTGGGAAAGTGAGTCTGCGCTCGCCCTTCCACGGGCTCAGAGGAAGCCCTCCGACAGGCGCTCGCACAACCGTCAGAGGCCCCCCCACGCCCCCAACACAGGGACACGCGCTTAGGAAAGGGGCACCTGTCGAATGCCCACACAGACGCCCCAGTACAGGAGTCTCTTTGTCCCAAGGTGATGTCCTCCCTTGGAGGCCCAGGGATGCTGAAGGCCCATAACGGGCCTGGGGAGCCCCTCTGCCACCCATGCAGGCCCACGCAGCACGTCCCTCGGGGCTCCCACCGTACCGCCCGTGGGCCGGCACTCTGCAGGTGAGGGCTGGATGCCAGCCCCGGCCCCCCACCCGCCGGCTGGTCTCGCAGATCTCCATGGCCCCCTCCAACTCTCTCATCTGCAACACAGGGATGGGAATGATGGTACTAACCCTTGTCATCACAACCGCCATGGCACACGCCCCTCCCCTCCCCCAGCGTGGTCCTGAGAGTCTGACAATTCGCGGCCCTCGGACAGCTCGCTGGATGAGGAGGGACACCCAGTGCTCCCCCGACACTCACAAGCCTGGCTGCCCCAACTCCCGCAGGAGGAGACGGAGTCCCAGGCTAGCCCAAGCCGTGCGAATGTAGGGGGAGGCCAGGACAAGGCTGAAGCCTCCCCAGGCCCCCTGACAACGGGCAGCAGCAGAGAAAAAGCCACCCAACACACACAGCGGGGCCCCTGTCCTCCGGTCACCCAGAGGGGCAGCTCCCAAGCTCGGGCACCGCTGCCGGCTGGCTCCCAGGGCTCTGCATCCAGAAGCATGGGCCGCAGGGTCCGGCCCCTCCAGGAAAGCCAAAAACTCCCCCCGCATCCACGATGGGCCCTAGCCCGTCCCTGCCGCAGCCCTGCAGGTGACCTCGAGACGACATGCCCTCCCTGGAGCGCTGGCACCAATCCTCCCCGGGGACCCGCATATCAGCAGGTCATTCCACAAGGCTGGGCTTCCAGCCTTGCATCAGGGCTCCATCCCTGGGCCGGGACAGGGTCTCAACACTCAGAGTTTCCACAGAGCAATCCTGAAGCCCTCCCAGGCCAGGGAGCAGGGGCTACAAGATCCCACACCACGTAGGCAGAAGCAGGGCCTGCCTGACTCTGTGGGGTCTCTCTGACCCCTCCTAGCTGCCACCCCCACCCCTTACCCCCCATCCTGGGTAGAGACAGACGGTGGCCCCAGCTGCTTGGCTCAACAGGACCAGGGCGACCCGGGCCGGCTCCAGAGGCACATCCTCAGAGCTCAGGCCCCACCCCAAACACCCTGACCACAGAGGCACAGACAAAAGCCCCTGGGTGTGGGCGTCAACACGAGACCCACTGTCCCCCTGCTCCGGCCAGCCTCCGCGAGGCAGGCATCCCGCCCGACATCCAGCTGGCCACTGGCCCCCCCACCCGCGGGCCGCTGGCTGCCTGCACCGGGCACAAGTCCCAGCCCCGGCTTGCCCACTGCCCAGCCCTTCCTGGGCCTGAGCTGGAGACAAAAATGTACCTCAAAAGCCCTGTGCACCATCCTCATTGGCCGGCAGTCGCCCATCCAAGCCAGGAGGCAGGCGCGGGGTTGCCCGGGACCATCCCCTCCAGCCGGGAGGAACTCACCGTCCTGCCTCCCCGGCCGGACTCAACAGCAGACCGGGAAAGCCTCCACTGGAAACCAGCCCATGCCCAGCGATGAGTGCTTCATTACCCTCACAGGCCCCGCAGGAATCAACAGGTGAACCCCCTTCCGGGCTGGTCTGGAAACAGGTTCAATACCACCCCCCAGTCCTACTCCCAGACTTTGGGAACGGGACCTTCTCTGGAAATTCGCCCTTCGTGGATGTAAGGACGCTCAGGTTCTCGAAGGAGACCGCGCTGGATTGGCCCCAAATCCCGTGAGAAGCGTCCTCAGGAGAAAGACAAGGAACAGACAGACAAGAAGAGGAGAGCTTTGTGCAGCTGGGAGCAGAGCCTGAAGCCAAGGAACCCTGGGGCCACCGGGAGCTGGGGGAGGCAGCAAGGACCCCCACCCAAGGTCCTCGGGAAGGAGCACAGCCCTGCTGACCCCTTCAGGTCGCGCTTCTGGCCTCCAAAACTGGGAGACAATCCTTTTCTATCCCTCCGAGAGACCAGACTGTGGAGACTCGTGGGGACTGCCATGTCTCTGCCCTTCCTGGGAATAGGGAAGGCCCCTGGAAAGGGGGCGGAGCCGAAGACCGGGGAGCGAGGCTCTGACCTTGCTCACTCCTCTGCCTCCCTTGGGGTCTGCCAGAGAACTGCCCCGCTGGGCGCGGGGCTGGGCCTCACACAGCCGCACAAGGCAGGGGGGTGCCCCTGGGGACAGCGTGGACAGCCACTGAGCAGGGGCAAGGTCCTGTGGGCCAAGGGATGGAGCCAACGGACCAGGCTCTTCAGGGACAATCTGCCCATGTGGGCCCCACCCAGGACATGCCATCTGAGGTCAGAGCACCTGGGTTTGAGATGCCCTCCCGCTCTCTCAGGGCCATGACTCAGACCCATGACTTAGCCCTGGGAGCTTCCACGTCCCCATCTAAAGTCAGGGGACATGGGCTGGAGCAGGGACAGGGTGCCATGAGGACAGGGCTCCCTCTTCAGCTGCTGTGCAAACCTGGGAGGCTTCTAGACACGCTCCTCGCCAGGTCCCGCTGCGGAGGCTGGCTCCTCCTGTTCCCACCATGGGTCTAACTAGCCACACCAACAGGAGAAATTCCCCGGGCTGGGAGGGGGGTGGGGGGCAGGGCACATGGGCCTCTGAACCCGCATCAACAGTGGGGATGCGGGGGGCACGGGGGCTTTCCGGGCAGAGCCCCAGAGCCTCGAGCCGCAGCCGATTCCCCATGTGCATCCCCCCGGCGTGTGAACACGAGCTCAGGTTTGGCCCCAGCCCCACAAATGCGCCACCTCCAGAGGACGGGAGAAGCACCCTCGGAACACACCCGCAGTTCGTCTCCACGGAGAAACCTGGGTCAGCACGACCCCCCCACGGGACACTGACGGAAACAGACCAAGAGAACTGCTGCCTCTCAGCCCCAGAGGGAAGGATCCTCCGGCAGATGGTGCCCAGTGCCACAAAGCCCTGTGGGGAGCGTCCCACAGCTCCCCAGTCACGGCCCACATGCTCCGCTGGCCCTGGGTCCTCTGGTGCACCCCCGTGGCGGGTGATGGGATGGTCCCCGGAGGGGCCTGGGAGCTCAGAGGCCACAGCCTGTGCAGTGAAAGTGGGGACGGGGACCCAGGCCTCCGACACCAAGCCCACAGCTCTCTCGCCTACGAGACGCTGATGCCCGCAACCGTGCGTGTGGACGGAGAGGGCTCTACGCTCCCCAGAGGGTCCCCGGCCGCCTCGAGGATGGCCCAGAAAGCCGAGCCCAGCAGAGGCCCGCTCTGGCCCCAGGCAAGCTGCATTCCAGGAAAGAACATGTCAGTGGAAAAGCCAGGCCTCTGGAAAACGGGAATCAGGGGTGAGGTAAACCCCTTGTCTCTCCAAATGGAAGGCGGGTGGACAGCCGGAGGACCACCACTCGGGGGTGCTGCCGTCTTCTCCCGCTGGCACCCGGGGCTCCAGTGTGCAGTCCGCTCAGTCTTGTAGCCCCTCGAGATGCCCGAGAGCTTAGAAGTGGGTCTGGTGCCCAGCCCAGAACGCCTGGGCTCCCCGTCCGCTGGGGTGGGCCTCCCTCTGTTCCCGACTCACCAGAGGGGGGGTCCTCCCGACACAGAGGCCCTCCCCGACCCCGGCCAAGCCCCACCCTCCAGACCCCTCCATCTGGAACACCCGCCGGCTCCAGGCCCCGCTGAGGAGCAAAGGGTGGGGAGGGGCGCCGGTGCCCCATTCAGCTGGTGTTTCCAGGCCCCGCTGGGGACAGTGCTTGGCAACCCGGGCACAGAAGTCCGGCTCCGGCTGCCAGTGAGCCTGTAAACAGCCTGTGCTGGCTCCTTCTGGAAGGTTCTGGGGCTTCACCGACCCCACAGGTCAGGGCACTCTGATGTCCTGGGGGCCCGTGTGGGTCCCAGGGAACAAGTAGTCCCTGGCATCACTGGAACCACCTTGGAGTGGCTCCAGCTGGGGAAGGTTGTGACCCAGTTTCTGAGGTCCCGGTGGCATGGGTCAAGGGGACAGAAGAAGCACGGGCTGCGAGGAGTGTGGCGCCTGCCACGCAACGTGACACCAGAGCAGACCGTCAGGCTCTCAGCAGCAACAGGTCTGGGGACCTACCCGGCTCCCCTACAGTCTTCCAGGCGACCTTCTCCGGGTTCTTCTACCTCTCTGGTGCCAGCGTCCCGGGAGTGGCGAGGGGTGACGGCAGGGCAGAGCACTCGGCGGGCACCGTCACGGGCCCTGCTGGCCAGCACTGCCCTGGCTGGCTTCCCCCCTAGCTCTACCACGGAAGGATAACAACCACTTCTCAACTCCTGCCAGACACATTCGCTTTCCCTGGCACTCTCGTCTGTGTTTCCAAAAACACAAAGCTCGTTCCTAAGCCCTGGAGGAAAACAAGCCTTTCTCCTGCACGGGGAAGCCCACAGGACCCGTCCTCTTCTGAAGAATGGCTCTGACCCCCTCATGGTGGGCCCTCAGCCCACGCGGCCCCCACACCACCCGGGACCTGGGATGAAGCCGCAGGACACGAGACACACAGCTCCCAGTGATACCGCGGTCAACGGCGGCCCAGAGCAACCCCGCAAAACGCACTCTCCGCCTCAGAACCCGCGGGCAGGGATCCACAGGGGAAGGAGCGAGGCAGTGGCCGCCAGCCAGCCTAAGCCCCTCCAGCTCACACCAGCCCAGCACTACGGACGGCCTGGCCAGGGGCCCCTGCCTGGGGCGGGGTGCGAGCACAATGGCTCCCAGCGCAAGCCCTGGGGACTGGGATGGCCACGTGCAGGCACAGGCCAGGGCAGGTCCCGGGAGGGCTAACCTCAGCTCAGGGGTGCATGCCCTTGGCCAGCCCTTCCGGGCCAGCCCCCTGCCTGCCCAGCTGGAGGCTCTGGTCTCGAAGGCAGGCGTCCTGGCACTGAACTTACAAGGTGAGTCTGGAGAAGGGGAGAGGAGGGACAGCTTGTGAGCCCAAGCCGCCCCCTGGACACACGCCCATCAGTGATGTCCCTGCAGGTGAACATGGACAAAGGGCCAGAGGGCCTCAGCTCTGACCGCCAAGGGTCTGGGGAAGTGTGCTTCTCTGGGGCCTGCAGGGGGGTTGGGGCGGGCACTTTACCCAGATTCATCCACAGTGTAGGCCTCCTCCGCCCATTTCCCAGATGAAGTCATTGGGTTTGGAGGGGTTTGGCAACGGGCTGCCGGTTATCAGCTGGAAAGGAAGTGGATGAGGCCCAAGGTCCGTGGGACCTTTGCCTGCACCTTCCTCCTGGGGCGGCTTCAGAAGGGACCCAACGGTCCCATCCCCTGTCCAGCAGGACAGACCCGTCAGCGGCTCACACAGGGCTGGGAGACCGGGGGCTGCCAACCTGCACAGCCAGGCCGAGGGCTGCCCCTTGGGGGAAGGGTTCCCCGGAGCTATGAGCCCCATGCCAGGCTCTTGCCCTGGATGGCACTTTACCTGGGACAAAGGGCCTCTGTGGGGCCCCGTGCACCCCAGGAAAATCCCCAGTGCCCCAATAAGCTCTCTAGAGTTCAGTAAAGCCCTGTCTGGACACAGCAGTCAGCACGGGACTCTGTGTATGCCCGTGGGGATGGGCGCCCCCACCAAAGTCACCCCCAATCCTTCCAGCTCACCAGGCCCTTGCAGAGCTGTGGGACAAAGTGGCTTTTGATGAGGGGAAGACATCCTTCTGGGGGAAGAATGCAGCTGCTGCAGAAATCGTTTTCAACGGTGCCGCCCCCCCTTCCCCGTTGTGAAGAATGGGGAAAAGCCAAGTGCCCGGCACAGGGAGGGCCGTTATTTGAAATCCGGCAGAAAATACAAGACTTAAGTCACTTCTGTTTCAAAAGAAACAAAGACTCTTCCTCCCTCGCCGTGAGAGCCAGGCCGGCTGGGCATCGAGGGCCGCCGTGCCCAGCTCAGTGGCTGCTCTGGGAGGAGAAAGGCCAGACGGAACGCTCCGGGGGCCACTGGGCCACTGGTCTTCGCTGCAAAAGTCAGGTCACATTTTCCAACGTGAGCAAGTCCGGCCGCCAGGAAAGTCTGCGTCTGGGAAAACATTGTCGGCGGAACACGAACACCTCGCCGGCCACGAGGCCTCCCATGCCTGGCAGCCGCTCAGGCCAGCACATTCCCAACCTGTCGTTTCGATCCAAGGCCGGCCTGGCCCCAGCCGCGCCGGGAGGGCCGCACGGCCTCACACACGCACCCCCGGCTCGACACGGCCGCTGGCCCACGCTGCAGACGAGGACCCCAGGTCTTGGACGGGCTAGGCGGCCCAGCCAGGTTTCCCCCATAGGATTTGGGCCCTGAGCTCTCCCGGGGCTCCCCCACAGGTGTGCAGTTCTAGTGTCGGGTGCTCCCGGGAAAGCAGCTCCTTCTGGCTCGGCCAGCGTATCGAGGTCTGGCGTCACCTCACCCCAGCCAGAGGGGCCACGGGTCACCTGAAGTGCCTTCTAGAATGCAGATCCCAGGGCCCTGCCACAGGGCTGGGGCCCTGGCTCCTCAGGAGGCAAAGCCTAAGCATCTGGACATGGGAGAGTCCTCAGGGAACACCAGAGCGCTCCCCCAGGGCTTCTGGAAACTGCTGGCCCCAGCAGAGGTGACCTGCTTCTGCAGTACAGGGCTCTCTGACACTGTCTTATAGTGAACTCCAGTCTTCAGAGGAGGGAAATGCAGGACTCTGCTTGGGCCCCGTCCCCGTCCCTGAGGCGTTTCCCTGGGAAACCCGGCTCCAGGCAGCAGACGGGCACTGCCAAGGGACAGCACCTCTGAAGGATGGTGGCGTGTGCCTTCCTGCAGCACAAGCACCTGGCCCGGCACTGGCCTCTGGTCCCCCCAGCCGCAGCTGCCCCCTTCCCAGGTCAACCCTCAGATACCAGATGGTAGGAGTCCACGTCTATCCACAAACCCCAGGCCATACTCACCAAAGCCCGTGCCCTTCCCAAGCTTGTCCCCAGGCCCCTTGGGCAAGGGTGGACACAGCTGTCCCCACAAAGCCTCTCCATGCCACAGGCCACAAAGAGCCCTTGGGATTGCAGCAGAGGCCACAGCCAACAGAAACCACGGCCACGTCAGAATGCCAGCTGTCCCCACGTCTGTCTCCTGACAGGCTGCCAGCAGCAGCCACGGTGGCCGTAGGCAGGAGTGACCCCTTGCCGGCTTTGGGCCCAGGTGACCGTGGGACCGCCTCCCCTCCTCTTACCTCAAAGACTTCCTCATCCAGGATCCGGGTCCCAAACACGATGATGCCATTGACATCTATCATGGGATGGTCACTGCGGGCCAGGTGTTTGGTGGTCTTCTTTTTACAATCCAAGATCAAGGTGACATTTTTCTTGTGGATGCTGAGAGCAATCCTGTGCCACCTGCAAAGAAACAGCCCGGGTGGGTGACGGGGGCCTGGGTCACAGGTCTCCAACCCAAGGGGCACCGCAACAGTCACGGTGGGGCTGGGCAGCTCTGAGCCCAGCCTCTGCCATCAGACCAGGTTGCCCAAGGGCCGGCAGATGCCATGGTCCAGCCTCATGTGAACCTGAACCCCACAGCAAACTGCTGGGGGGCTGCTGGGGAAGACGGGATTTGCTGGGAAGTGGCAGGAAGGAGGGATCGCTGTGGAGCTGTCAGTGAGAAACACGGGAAGCACACCCTGAGGGGCTTCTAAGATCAGGCACATGGTGCGTTAGCCACGGAGGAGCTTTCACACTACCAGGGTTTCGGCATGCCCCAGATAGAGAATTCCACAAAGACTGGTCCTTTTTTTTTTTTTAAATCATTCACGCTCACATCTAATGTGGCTGCATCCTGAAGGACATCGTGCATCATTTACAGAAGACACGGTACGCATATACGCAACGGAACACTACTCCGCCGTCAGAAAGGACGAACTCTGCCGTCTACGACGACGTGCCTGGAGCTGGAGGGTGTTACACTGAGCAAAAGAAGTCAGAGAAAGACAGACACCATAGGACTTCACTCACGTGTGGAATTTAAGAAACAAAACAGGAGCCTAGCGGAAGGGAGGGAAAAATAAAACGAGACGAATTCAGAGAGGGAGACAAACCCTAAGAGACTCTTAATCACAGAAAACAAACTAAGGGCTGCTGGAGGGACGGGGCGGGAGGAGGGGGTGGCCAGGGGATGGGCGTTAAGGACGACACATGACGTAACGAGAGCTGGGTGTCTGTCGCAACTGATGAACCCCTGAACTCTAGCTCTGAAACTCATCATACACTGTATGTTAATTAATTGAATTTAAATAAAAAAATAAAAGGATGTCGCACATCCTTTCCGGAAGGAGTTGGGCATAGCCACACCATCTTCAATGTCCCTTCGAGACTAGGAGGATAGCACTTGAGATATTCTAGTGCATCTGAAGGAAAAGGGGAGACCCAGGGAGATGTAAGGACCCCCCGCGAAGACGCAGACGACAACCGGAGACCCGTCCTCTCTGCCCGGTGCCCACCTGTGTGCACGGGGGCAGCTTCCTTCCTTTTTACCAAGGGCATCCTGCCACAGCTCCCTTGCCGGCCAGCAGGCTTTAGGCGGCCTGCGCAGACCCCCCAGCAGGAGTCGGACTGGGTTGCTGCGTGGGGCTCACTTACTTGCCATCTGACAGGTTGATGCCCCTGAAGAGGGGGTAATCCTCCGGCCCTGGTTTCCCCGTGTGGTCCTCATAGAGGAAGACCGGAGAGCGGCCCATCTCCAGGCCGATCTGCTGGATGCCCTGCTCATTGTAGATGGAGACCAGGAAGGCCTGGCTGCCTTTCTTGGCTTTCACAGTGGTTAGAATGGAAAAATCCTCAGGAAATGAAGATGCTGTAACAGAAGACAGAGATCAAAAGGCAGTCAGGAGCCCCTAACTACACGCAGTCACAGCTCTACAGACAAACCAGCTTGGGGACCTTGCAACTTTTGATGAGTACGGTGGTGCATGGCCACCTGTTGCACACCTGTCCCTGGATCAAACTGTTCCTGCAGCCCTTCCCTATCACCACATGACCAAGCCTACCCTCTTGGAGGCTCAGTTCAAATGCAAACCTCATTGGTCTTTCCATCAGTGAGCCTTCAATGTATCTCCTCAGTTCCTATACCTCAATACATCTGTGTATAAATCCTGACTAGAACCTCCTAGAATGTCAGCTCCCTCTGGGCAGGGGCTGTTTCAGATGCATCTTCATACCCTCCATAGTGCCTAAGGCTATACCTAGCAGATTGTGTCACCTTGAGTGCCCTCAGGAGGAGGGTAGGGACGGGGGTGGGTGGGGGGGGGACGGAAGGGAGGCCAGGGGCAGGGACCACATCTCCTGGCTAATACGCAAAAGAGAAGATAAATAGAAAGAAATGGGAAGACTTGAACCCAAATTTTAAAAAGGGAGAAAAACAACGAACCCCGTATGTTAATGGCAGGGAATGCTCTTTACGGTTCAGGACAGAAACACCACGAGGTCATCAACGGCCAGGCCCACGCCAGCCCACCGAGGGGAGCACGGGCCGGCTCCACACGCCCCAGATCTCCCCACAGACACGCGCCCTTCCCCGGGCCACGGCAGGAACTCTCGGCGCCTCCTCCCCATCGATGCCGCCGGTGGAGGAGCAGCTCTGCCGCGGGCCCAGGGCACGGAGTGAGCGTGGCTGGTCCCCGGAGCCACCAGGAAACACTCCGCTGAAGCGGCCAGAAGGCGTCGGCACGGGCACCCTCGCGGAAGAGGGGCTCTGACCTGGCTTATGGGCCCGGATGAGGAGCAACCCTGTTGTCAGACCCAGTGTGACGAGTTCGCGCAGCTGGCCCCGAGGCCTGTGGGGCTACAGGGCTTGGGTCAGTGCCGCTCCCTGAGACGCTATCCGTGAGCGCCCTCTGCTGACGATGCCCGTGCGGCCGGGCAGGGGCCTCTGCTTCTGCTCAAGGGAGCACAGAGTGGCAGGGTGCCATGTCGGGGACAAGGGGACCTTCAGGGCACCAGGCCCAGGGTGGGGAGGGGTACGGCCTGGCTGTGGCTTCCGTGACCTCTGCAGGACCCAGGGTGGGGAGATGTTGCCAGGGCGAGCCAAGGGCAAGAGAGGCCAAGGCTGCTTCTATCAGGGAAACCAACGGGCCCCCAAAGTCCAACTCAAAGACTCGCGTGAGGTCCCAGGCAGACACAGAAGGCAGCTGAGAGGTCCGCCCCACGGGCCCCACACCCCCAGCTAAGGTGCCATGGGGGGACGGAGGCCCAAGGCCCCCAGCCCCAGGGGTCAGGCTAGGGTCTCCCTCCCCAAAGGGGACGTCTCAGGTCCCTTCCCCAGTGCGAGGTGACGCTGGGCAGCACGGCCATCCGTCCCAGGACAGGCCGAGTCAGGCCCCCCTTCTGTACAGACAGGAAGCCTTTGGGAAGAGGTGTGCTGAGGTCACCAGGGTCACAGAGCCCTCGGCTCCATGCTGTCCCTCCACACGTGGGACGTGAGGGGAGTCAGAGCCACCACCTCAGCCCTACCTCCCACCCCGGGGGAGCAGCATCCACTGAGCAGGCCAGGAGAAGCCCCCACTGCAAGACCAGGGGCAAGACCTCGGGGCCCTGTTGGGTTCCTGGGGGTGGACAAGCACCAAGGGGCCTGGGGTCATTTAACCCAAGCTTGGAGCCACTGTCCATGTCCAGAGTGGCACAGGTACGGTCCCTCCCTCACATCTCAAGGGTCACCTGCCCCATCCCCAGCCCAAGACGACTCCGTGCCATATACAGCCGTCGTTCCGCCTGAAATACAGAGAAGATCAGGGAACAACAGCACAGCCCGGGGACAGCCAAGGCCCTGACCCCCAACTCGTGAGGACACTGTGTCCCAGTGTTTACACCCCCGTGCGAGCAGATCTGGGCTCAGAGAGCCTGAGAGGGTAACTTATGCCTGACATGAATCTCCCTGCTGGTGACATACAACAGCTTTATTGTCACCGGAGATGGTCTATTCCAGGCGTGGTGTGGGCGGGACGCGGACACGCCCATGACCCGGGCTGTCTGGGCCATTAGGGGGACAGCGTCTGGGTCCCACCCTTCCCACTAGATTTCTCAGAGTCACAGGGGAGAGGCCCAATTACTTCCTGAGGTCATTTCCTGTTCCCTCCGCTGAGGGCCAAGGGCACTGGGGCCATTTGGGTATACAGCAGGAACTTAATAAAGGCATCACTATTAAACTGAATCCTACTAAGTGAACAGCTCTCAGACAGGACGTTCTGCTGGACGGGAGCTGATCTGGAGCCCTAGGCTCCCCTGGAGGGAAGGTCTGGGGCAAAGGCCAAAGGGGGTGGGGGGACACTGTCACATCCCAGCCCTGTTTCAGATCCTGAACATGAAGGGAGGCTCAATGGCCCCGAGCTTACCAGACAGAGGACAACTGGAGAGAGGACCCCAATCCAAGGCACGAGAATGGAGGAGGGGCTGGGGATCATGGGGAAGCTCGCTGTGTCCTGGGGTCCCGGAAGTCAGGGCAGCCCAGTGGGACACACGGCCTCCTGTATTCACGGAGAATCCGCGATGGCTTCTTCTAGGGTCTTGGGCCTGTCTTCTACTGATGTCCCCTCGCAGGCAGACAGTGGTGAGTCCCCGACCCCCAGGAAAGCAGGGTCACCCTCTCCGGCTTGCCCCCCAAAGCGTCCCAGCTCTGGGCTCTGCCTTGTCCTTATAGCCTGTCAGGGCCACCCAGGGCCAAATGTCGGGAAAGGCCCATGCCGAGAGTCGCACTATGGGGTCCCACTGACCGCAGGACCTGGACCACTGGGTGTAAGTGAGACAAGGAAGGTCCCTCGGGATCAGGGAGGACACATCCCTGTGCAGACATCAGCGAATGGGAAGGAGGGCGGCCCCACAGCCGGGCCTTCCCTGTGCCACCCTGACCCCCTGGCCCAGGGAGCCTGGGACCGCAGACGTTCGCGCAGAGCCGCCCAATAGGTGAATGGGCATGGTGGGCGCCACGGGCTCCCCCGCGACAGGCACAGGCTGGGGGAAGAACACGTCCCCACAAAGCTCGGCCTTGGCCATAGAGCACTGCTTCGTGAGCCCGTGAAGGGGCCCTGTGTCCTCGGAGTAGCTGGGCAACTCCGAGGTCTTCTCACCACGGCCACGAGTCAGCCGGACACGGACGTCCTTTGCTCTAAGACTCGTTTAAATGCGTTCACACTCAACTCGGGCTGCCTGACCACCGGCTCGGCCCGCAGACACAGGCGTCCAAAATGCAGCCACGCTGCCCCCTGACCCAGGAGATGGCCTCCCAGGGAAAAGGTCAGCCAGTGTCCAAGAGAGAAGGGACAGAAGCCACGTGTCCCCTCACACCCGAGGCCACAGGCACACGACACTGGCCTGGATGAACGTCCCGTGGCCACTTTCACGGACTCCACACTTCGAGATTTGGAGAAGGGAACCCACCCCACCCCCCGAAATTCCTACTCAAATCAGCCCAGGCCGCCTCCAGCTTCATTTGGCCTTGATGAGATGCTGCCTCTGCCCGGTCCTGTTCTGCTCCCCACGCTGATCGTGACCAGAAGACCCTGTCAGAGCATTTACTCTCTGTCTCATCAAGTCACGAATTCAAGAGCTTAGGGAAAACGCAGGCTGAGAGACTGTACCTGTCTTACAGGTGAGGGACGCACACCCATCTCCCGTCACCCGCCCTTCCCCGGGATCCATGCAGTGTCCGGAAGACGGGACACACTCTCAGCCTGAGCGGGGCATCGGGGATCAGACTGACAGCAGATCCGTCCCGGGCAGGACGCCTGGCTTCCCAGGCCTGGCAGGGGGACAGCGTCGGGGACAGCGTCGTGCACGCCCCACACAGCCACCAGGGCCTGGGGCAGTCACCCCCTGGGGCCCTTCCCTGGTGCCCCTCCGTCTCTCTAGGATGGGGGAATGCGGGGAAAAGGGGGATGCGGGGCGGAGAAGAGAGCAAGCACCCGGTGGGTGATTCTAGAAGACAGGCTCAGCCCCGAAACGGAGGTAGAGCTCTGGGGACATGTGGAACGGCGGCCCGACAGCAGGGGGCCCGACACTGACCTCGTCTGAAGCCCAAGGCAGCTGGGCATGCAGAGGTGGGCTCCCGGGGGGCCTGGAGGGGACCCGGCGCCCCAACTGACCTCATCTACGCGAAGTGACCTTTGTGAAAAGGGCCGACCCAGCCTCTCTTGGGGACGGACTCTTGAGGGCCCCGTGGGTCAAAGCCGGGCTGAGGGCAAGGGGCATCAGAAGCAAGCACAGAGCCCCTGAAAGAGCACGGTCTTCGGGACCCCGTGGGGGATGCGGGAGCACAGAGACACCACGACTTGTCCACGGGCTGCCCAACGTTGGGGTCACAGCCAGGTCACCAAAAAGTAAAGCAGAGTCCTACCCTAATGACAGTGTATTACAGCCACGGAGCGGCCGCCTGCCCGGGGCGGGGGGGCGTACCTGCCTGGCCCCCCCTTTCTGACCGGAATCAGAACGAGCTCATTTAAGGGGGGGCAGAGGGCTCGGTCATGGATCATGGGCTGTTAACCCACGTCCAGATAAGCCCCGAGGGTTTAGCTGACCCTGGGGGGGGTGTTGTGGGGGGTGGTTATCCCATAGCGTCCACAGCCCGGCCACAGGGACAACTAGGACGGCCCCTGTCAGCAGCCAACGCCAGCAGCTGCTTCTAAGAAGCCGGCGCCCTCGGGCTGCGGCCCCGACGCTCCCATCCTGGCTCTTCGCGTCACTGCCCCCAGATGACGTTCTGCGCCGGCGCGCGTCCCTTCCCACAACCCTGGGTCTCTCTCACCCTCGCCACGTCACGGGAGAACCAGAGGTCACCCTTTAGCACGTGGAGTCGCGGCAGCCTGTCTGCGGCAGGAGAGACACCTGCTTGGAAGGGCAAGGGGAGGCCGCCCGGGCTGTTTCATGAGAACGAGACCACAGCGGCCCCGGAGAAGGGCTTCCTGGAAAGCCAAGTGTGCGTCTCCCGCCACACAGGCACCCTGCCCTACGCCCGGGCTGGAGGTGGGCGGGCGCAGCCATACCTGTCCCCACACGTGCCCGTCCCCACCCCAGCCCCCCACCTGGAACACAGGCTCCGTCCCTCCTCCCGGAACACACACGCGTCTCTTACCAGGGTACAGCTGCTTGGTGGGTGCACTGAGCTGGGCATCCTTCGTGACTCTGTAAGCGACATCTGGACCTTTGGAAGATCTCCGCGTGGCACAGAAGCCTGTTGTCTTGGTTATGCCATCAGGCAAGTTGTGAAAATCGAGGACCTTCAGGAGATCTGCCGGCTGAGCTGAAAGGGCAAAGGGAAGGCGGGGTTAGCCGCAGGGGCAGGAGCAGCAGGCGGGACGGGCCGCCGGCCCAGAAGGGTGCACAGGGCTGAGGGCTATGGGAACCAGCTCCAAACCAACTGAGAAACTGGGGGGGGGGGTCGGGGGTGCAGGGTGGCCGCTCTGAGAAGAGCACACGTGCGGTCCCCAGAACACTGCTCCCGGGCCAGCTCCCACCGCAGCCACGCGCCAGGAGCGAACCATCACTCGCTCACCGCACCCCTGCAGCCTCCCCTCCCCAGGTTTGCAACTTGGCTCCTCCGCCCTGTCACCCCCACGGGCAGGTGCTGGAGGGACCCAGACACCCTTTCCCAGCCCCTGTGGGAAGCCATCCAGACGCAAGCCGCCAGGCTGGACCGACGCCCCTGCTGAGGGGGCGGCTGCGGAGGGAGGGAGGTCTTCCTGAGTGAGGCACTGGCAGCTCGCGGGTTCTGCCCTGCAGCCTGGGGGTCAGCACGTCCAGTTGACCAGGACGAGAACCACAGAGACCGCTGGCACATTTTAGCCACCACAGTCACCCGATTAAAATGCGATTCTCCCATCACTGTTCACAGCAAGAGCCAATTTCCATTTCCCCCAGAAGACCTATGCCTAGGCAAAACAGTCAGAACCAAGGCCAAGGGAGGAGGGGATCCGTGCATCCCTTCCAGAAAGTTCTGGACCCTCCATCGGGGGCTCCTCAGAGAAGGGCTGCAGAGCCCGAGGGCATTCCCACCGGAGCCAGGGCACGTCCTCCAGCAAGAGCCGGCCCCGCTGTGCCCGTGGCTCCCTCCTTCACATCAGGAAGAGCAGGAACCTCTAGGCTCTGAGGACCACAGCCGGGATCCACACACGTGCCCCAAACAGGAGATCTCACGGGGAGCGCCAGCTCCCATTACTACAAACAAGAGGCCCCAGGAGTCCGGGCCGAGGAAATTAACTTGGAGTGGGGCTGTTAGGCTGCGCAAGCAGCAGGTGTGGCCCTGGGTTTCAGGGAGCCCAGGGGCCAGCACCCACCTGCCTGCAGGGTGGATGTGGGGGTGGGGACTGGCTCTGCCCCTGCCAAGGGGCCACTGAGCCCCACCGGGCCAATCAGGGCACAGCACCTCCGGTCTAGAGAGAATGCAAAGGGCTGGACTAAACTCCCTGCTGGGTCTTTCCCTCCAGTAGGAGGAGTCCTCCCGGCTCTGGGGCCCCACCCACGGACTGTGAATTAGGAGCTGCAGGCCACCCTCTCCTGGGAGGAAGAAACAGACTCCTGCCACAGGGCTTGAGCCCCTGGATCAAGCCATACCTGAAGGGGGTCCATCTACATTAGCCAGTAAGTTTGTCCTTACATTTAGGGTGACTTGGGTTAGTAGAATCAGCCCCCACTGCTGGTGTGACCGTGAGGCTGATGCAGAGCCCCCCAGACAGGTGACCATGTCCATGCCCGAGACTTGCTCAAGAGCAAAGCCCACTTTTCTAACAGTGGGGGAGGATTTGGAAGGGAGAAAAGAACCCGTCCCCCAGCATCGGTTTCCCCTTCTCCGGTCCTAGGAATCCCGCAGCCGGTAGTTGTTCCTGGAGCTCAGGATAACCGGGGGGGGGGGGGGGGGGGGGGG
>NW_019154097.1:38148955-38156964 GCF_002288905.1 Enhydra lutris kenyoni
GATCCGAAGCCTGTGCCCACTCACTGCTCATTCAGCAAGACCCTGACAGAGGCCCCTCACCCGGGAGGGCAGGCCTGGAGCTGGGCCAGGCCATGGCACCCAGGGCTAATGTAGATGGACCCTCTTCAGGCATGGCTTGATCCAGTAGATGGTGACCTGGCAGGTGCAGACGGCCCCCTTTGGGTCTCCCTCCCCACACGGCGACACACTAGGATGGGAGAACGGCAGCCTGGGCCGGGCCCTGAGAACACCGTGCTCCCCAGACCCCAAAATTCTGCCCCCAGCAATGTCATTTCCACCACCCAGCTCAGCTGCATACCTGTCACGGTAACCAAGGACACATGGGGGTGGGTGGGGACCCTTAAGGAAGGGACAGCATGGGGACCCAGGACACTCCCAGTCCAGACTGACCCCCACTCATGCACAGCGTCACGGCCACTTGTGGCCTCTGTGATTTTCCGGGTTGGCTCTCAGGTCCTACCCGGGGCCTGGCCAGCACACGGTGTAGTCAGCCCCTCCATGCATGGTGGGGATACGTCCGAAGCACCCAGCACCAGGCCCCCCACACCGGGTCCCCTGCAGCCCTGGCCGAAGCCCGTCACCTGACATCAGGCACAGGTGCCAGCAGGGCCCAGGCCTGGGCTCGGGCCATGGGAAGAGACAGGCCGTGCCAGCTGCCGGCTCACCGGCCGCAGTGACACGGCCCCAAGCTCTGGCTCATCTCTGAGATTCCGTTCCAAGGCGGGCGGTGGCCAGGGGTGGGATCAAAGATCCCGGCTGGGGCTCCTCGGGCTCACACCCACTAGCTGGTGATGCTCTTCCCAGATGGGCAGCCTGCAAACCTGTTTTCTCACTTGCTGACCGGAGAGCTGTTTTCCAGAAGCCTCCGGGACATGTTTATGGGTCTCTGCTAAACAAGCTGAAAAAGCCGCCAGACCGTTCAGGCCGAACGCCACCCCTCCAGCCGGCCAGGGGCTCCTGGTGCCAGAGCTAAAAAAGATACTTCAAAGTTGTATAAAAGGTGTGGGAAGGGCCTGGGAAGCATCTGGAAGGACAGGACTTTCGTGGACTTTCCTTCCCATTGACACAGGAGCCTCCCCTTCAGAAGGGCAGTTTCTTAGGAAACCTGAGCCCTTGCTGCCTCTATCAGGATGAGAAGGGCCCTGGGGAGCAACGCCGGCTCTGGGGACAGGTGTGCCTGGGTTTGAGCCCCATGTCACCCCAACCGGGAGAAGGTCTTGAGGTCATCCCCTCGCTGAGGCCAGAGACACGGGCTCCAGCAGCAAAGGCTGCCCTGGGCACATTTCCTGGACAAGCAGCAAGCCGTCCCTGCTCCTCCCTCTGTGACGGCCAGGCGGGCATCAACTCTGCGTGTCCCCGCCGCCCAGTGGGGACAGAGTGGGGAACTGAAGCCCCCGCCCAGGGCCCACTTAGGTGCCTGAGGCCACAGTGTGCAAAGCAGGCCCCGCCCGGTGAGACCTCTCCCTGCTCACCGCCCCCCGGGGGCCACCGTGTGCTGGGATGCATGGACTGACCTACTGGCGAGCAGGTATAGATGAGAACGGCCCAGGGCAGGAGGCACAGGCCCCAGAGACACATTTTACCACTGGCGGGAACATGGCCAGGGGCCACGCATCCACCATCCCTACTAGGACAACCTCTGCCGCCCCCAGAAGCGCACTCCGTGACCCCCAGCCAGCTGCCTGGTGCCTCTCCGGCCGGGACGGCAGGCCTCCACGCTACCAGGGGCCACTGCCCCCATTTCACGGCTGCAGGACGTGAGGCACCAAGGTAGCCCCCGGCGGTGACTCCAGGGCCTTCGTGGCCGACCGCCAGCAGGTCACACGGTCACCAGGCCAGCGAGGCTCAAGGGCGCGGCCCAGAGCCCCGCCTTCCCCACAGGGCAGCTGCGCGGGAGCCGCATCGGGCTCCAAGTCCTCACCTTCTCATTTTCTCATTGTTTTTGCTTTTCTTTAAATAAGCCCCATGTGTTTGTGTGTTTCGAATCCTCGAATCCTCGCTACGGGCAAACAGCAGGATGGCTTCCTGGGCCTCCAGGGCTCAGGGGGCAGGCCAGGGGTTATCAAACTGTTCTCCGGGCCTGCAACCGGAACGTGCCTTCAGATGCCACCAGGCCGCTCATGACCAGAGCCCCAGTGGGAGGGGACTTATCCTCCATCCCCGAGTCCTGGGGCCCCTATGCCCGAGCTCACCACTCCTCTGCCATCAGGGTGTCCTCATCAGGGCCGTCCCATCCACCTGCCCGATCTCCAGGACCCTGGGTCCCTTCTCAGGTCCCAGGCTTCCACCAGAGCCCAGGCCTGGGTGGGATGAGTGGGGGCATCCCAGCACCTCCCTCTCATCAGATGACCCTCCGCACTGTCCCCCACAGTGATGGGCTCCATCAGCCCCCGGGCTTGGAGATCCCTGGGGATAGGTGCGGGTCTGGGCTGGTCCCTCTTCATCCCATGGTCACCTGCACAGCCCCCGTCTGCACCCCTGCCCTCCCTGGGACAGGAAAGCCGTGGCCCTCCCGTGACACAGGCTCAGAAGACTCTAGACCCCCGGTTCCCGGCAGGGCTGCTGGGAGGCGAGAGGTACACAGGCGGCCTCCCCAGCACCTAGCAGGAACGATGCTGGCCCCACGCTGTGGGGACTCAGTCCCTGTGCTGGGAGGCCCAGGCCTCCCCGACCCCAGAACTCCACAGCTCGCCCTGCAAAGGCCACAGCCCAGCATTGCCAGCAGCGAGCCCTCCCAGCAGAGACTGGGGCCAAACTCCGTGGGGCATCTGCGGGGACCTGCGTGACCTTGTGGGATGAGCCCAGAGGTGGGGGAGGGAGGGAGAAGGGGGTTCTGCACATTGCAGAGTCAACATCATCCACATCAAAAGGAAACGTAGGAGTTCCCTCAAGGACCACCTTCAAAATCCTCAGAACCATCTAAGTTTAGAGCTAGAAGGAACCATAGACACCACAGGACGAGGGCCCTTTATCTGGAAACGGGCAGGTGTGGAGAAGGGGAACAACCATCCCGAAATCGCAGAGCGGGCTGGCGCACGGCGGGGATGACAGGCGACGCGCGGTACCAACGACGGGGTCCCCAAAGCACAGCATGTTCGCCTCCGACCTCGTGCGGTGACCCCCCTGCTGCCGCAGCTGCGTCCTTCCAAGAGGGGAGCCGACACCCCATGTCCTGTCCCCCTGCTCTCCGGGCCGTGGATCTCATCAGGACCCGCCGTCCCAGCGCCCGGCTGGTGCACAGGACACCTGCCCCGAGCGCTGCCCTGCGCGCCGGTGCAGAACCACGCGGCCACCCTCGGAAACGCACCTGCCCTTGCTCCGTCCCCGCGAGTTCCCTCCTCCGCTTCCAGAAAGGACACGAGCGAGGGGGCGGGCGGAGCCCCCGGCCGGTGCTGAGGCCCTCGCCCCAGCCCCCCGTGGCCCCGTCAAGTTCCTCTTCAGTGACCAAACTACGGGAACAAAGCAGAAGGGCAGGGGGTGGCCCGCGTGCTGAGGGCCTGGACAGGCCTCCTCCAAGGCCTTCCCCTCCCCCACCCCGGGACTGTCACCGCAGGGAAGGCCAGTCTCGCTGCCACGCTGGGAACACGGGTCCCTGAACACCCTTCGGTGGCTCCCATCACCGAGCTCTCACTCCTCGGCCAACATCAACACCAGGGCCCAGGCCTGCCCGAAAGGCCCAGCTCTCACTGGCTGCCACCCCACCAAAGGCCACGGCATTACACAGACCACTCCACCATGGTCCCTGAGAACGGAGTCCTGGGCTTGTGCAGTGCACAGCATGACCACCCTGCTCAAGCCTCCAGGGCTCCACCCCCCACATGGCCTCAGCACCCCTTGACCCCACTCAGGCACTTTTGTGGCTAGAGGGGGCTGGATTCGAGCCTGGCTCTGCCCACCCTGCCCTGTGGGCCATGGAACGCCCCATGCAGGAAGGGACACGAGGGCCTGCCTGGCCAGGAGCCCACAGCTGGCAGGGGCTTGCTGTCCCCACTCCTCCAGCTAGGACTCCACCGGCCTTCTCTACAGCATCCCTGACCGCCTGTCAGTCTCTGTCTCCCACGGGGGCGAGCCGGGCACGGGGCCCGAGGTGCTCCACATTGCGATGCCCGTCACTCACTGCTGGCCTGTTTTTCCATTTCTAAGGGAGAGCTCGGGGCCTGCTAACACGGCCTCCTGGGGGAGGTTTTCCGCTGAAGGAGGCAGCTTTCTTGTGTGATTGTTTGTACAAGTCACTTGTGCAGCATCTGCCTCCTGGATTAGACAGATGGCCAGGACAGGTGCCCCCGAGGCCGCCTTCCCTCTAAGGGCCCTGGGGTTAGGGCTCTGCAGACATGACTCTGGTCCCAGCTCCTCCATCCAGCAGTGCCACGGCCCTGGAGAAAGTGGGTTCTAACCCTGAGCCTCCCTGCCACCTTCCATGAAAGGGAAGGACCACAGCGAGGGACACAGCCAGCCCTGGGATGGGAGCAGGTGCGGCCCTAGGGCAGCCTGGCCACGGTGGGGGCCGCATCAGCCCGAAATGGGACCACTGGACAACGCCGAGCCCTCACCCTGCCCCCTCAACCAGCCCCACAGGGTGCGGGGACGAGGGCAAGGACGCTGGGGTGCGGGACGTGCTCCCTGGGAGTGCTCCTTCTGTGAACCAACACGAGAGCCCAGAGATGGTGGGAGGCGGGAGGGCTGACCCCGTTCCGCCCCTCACCGCGCCTTCACGGCAGCATGCTGAGGGTGAGGACCATCGAGGCGAGGGGAAGGACGAACAAAAAGCTGATCAGAACTGAAAGCCTCAAGTTCTCCCGGACAGCCGGGAGCAAAGGGGACTTCGAGCCCGTCACAGAGCCAGTCAGCAGGTCAGGGCCAAGTGCAGGACACCCCCAGCCCGGCCTCGCTCAGTCAGTGCACACAAACCCGAGTTCTCGCTCCTAAGCAGGGTGTCCTCAGCCCACACGCCCCACCCACCCTGCTTTTGGGAAATGCCGGCCACCCCATCCCTGCTCTAACCTCCTGAGGCCCAGAAGCCCCCCAGGCCACAGCTCAGCCTTGGGGAAAGCCCCAGGGGCCATGAATTTCTTCACAGGAACCTGACCGGCCTTTTCCTCCCAGCAAATGTCCGTGGCATTCCACCCCCGCTGCACTTGTCACCCTGGAGAGGTGAGTCCTGTCGGAGCACTCAAACTGTCATCACGGGCCATCCAGCTGCCCAGCACGGCCCAGGAAATGGGGAATCGGTGAGGGGATGACAGCAGCCAGGACACACACAGGCCCCAAAAGGCCACAGGAGAGCAGCCGGTGGAGAGGGAGGGTCAGCCTCGCTGAGCTGGCAATAGCTCGTACTCCTTCCCCGAAGGGCCTCCCGACCGGTGACAGGCACATTGGGGCTGCAAGCCACTGCGGTGAATCTGGTCGAAGAGGGACAGGAGGGCAGCAAGGGCCAGAGGACCCACCATGCACCTGCATGAGCTGGGGAGGGGTCAGCTGAGGCCCTGAGCACACACTGTGTGCCCACGCCGCCCTATTTAAGGGCACACTATTCCTACAGAGGGCCCCCGTGGGGGAGGGCGTTCTCCTGGTCTGCACCGTCAGAGGTGGGACGGGCCGGAAACTTACTCCCGAGGCTGGGACCCTCACCTTCCACCTCTTGCTGGGGCTGACCCGAGAGCCTAGACCCCTGGCATCTCCACGCCACCCCACACCATGGCCGAAGGCTGGACAGGTGCCCCCCGGGGCTCAAACACACGTGTGCGCCACCACCTAGGCCAAGGGCACCTGCACACAGGCCAGCCTGGAGACCCCCCAGACGAGAAGAGAAGCCTCAGCCCACACACATCCCCTGGGAAGATGTCCCGCTGCCCACCAGGCCTCCCGTGAGCGACGGCTGGCACAGCCAAGCACACAGGAGGGAGTCCTGCAGGAGGAGTGGACAGGAGGGCGGCCGTGCTAGGGGAGCAGAGGAAGCCCCTCGGGCTTGTCCGGGGCCACACGAGGTAGGAAGCCACCCACCCAGCAGGGCAGCCCGGGGACGTCCCGTCGGGGCACAACTGAGCCTCACGGAGCAGGCTTGGCTCCCGCTGTGCCGAAGACCGCGGGTGCTCCAGACCCAGACTAAGACCCCAGCACCCTGAGGAGCGGGAGCCCGTGTCACGACCGGGCTCGTGTCTCCTCCTGCCGGCCTGGCGCGGAGGACACGTGTCCAGCTTCTCACAGCACTTCCGCAGCGCCTTCTTCCTCTCCTCGGTCATCCCTGCTTTCCGTCCAGCTTCGTGGAAACAAAGGAGCATATCTGCGTCTGCCTGCATCCTTCCACAAGGGGCTACGGACCGAACAGGGCACAGACGGGAGTCCCGCGGCCAGCTGCAAGGATGGCCCAGGCCAGAGGAGGTGGCCGGGGCTGCGTGTGCACGGGCGCTGCCAGCGGGAGCCGGTCCAGCAGCGGAGCCCGCAGGCGTGATGGGAAACCGGATGATTAGTCTTAGTTTCCTCAGAGGTAATTTGTCTCCTTGTTCTAGAGGAAAGGGGTGGGGATGGCACCAGGCGCCAGATTCCACCGGGCTGGAGCTGGCTGTGTTTGCAGGGACAGGCTCAACCCACCTGCTTCCATGAGGCCCAGAGGCTGGGCGGGCTGCCATCGAGCCAGCTGGGGTCACACTGGCAGGGGGCCCTCTGCACCCATGGCCTAGCCCAGGCCCAGCACCTAGGGAGCGCTCAGGGGGGCGTGCAGAGGAGGCCGGGTGGGCATGGGCCAGAACTGCCCCAGATCAGACGCACAAATAGCTTTGTGCAATGGACACATAGGACCAGTCACTACAGGGCTGTGGGGCCTTGCTCATGCAGCGACACTCTCTGGGGTCCCCGTGGAGTCAAGCACATGTGGGAGGTCTGCATCCTTTCTGCACGACCCCTCCCGACATTCCAGACTCCGGGCAAGGCCTCGACTGCACTGGCCTGAGTGGTTCCAGACCACTGGCCCCCCACCCTAGAGGGGAACACACTTCCTGCCTGGGGGCGGGGGCAGTGGTCTTTAGGACTCAGAACTAAATAAACTGACACACCATGGAACGAGGTAACTCCCATGCCCCAAAACCAACAGCAGACCCACCACCCTGAGCCTCAGTTTCCCTATTACAAAGGGGCACACCGACAGAACTTGTCCCAGAAAGCCATGAATGGTGGCCAAAATCAGTAGCACCAATAACACTGGAGTCTCAGGCTCCTTCCCTCCCTCGAGTTACTATGGCAAGTCAAAGTGGGTCCATAAGAAACCCCTCTGCTTAATGAAGTTCAAGGAGAGCAAGAGGCCCCACTATAAACCGTGACACCCCAGCGCCACACCACAGCCTGCACACACCATGTCCTCCCCCACTCGACTAGCAGGAGATGCCCCAAGGGACCTGCCATCTCCTGGACTGTGAGCTTCTTGAGAGAAGGGTGTCACCCATAATCACGGTGGGAGGAGAGAGGTTAGCCCAGAGTGGAAACACTGCACAGTGAATGGACAAACCAGCCAACCAACTAACCAAATAGCCAACCAACCAAACAACCGACGAGCCGGCCAACTAGCCAAACAGCCAACCAAACCGCCAAACAGCCAACCAACCCACCAACCAACTGAAGACTGACCAGCCAGCCAACCAGCTAACCAAACACCCAACCAGCCAGCCAGCCAACCAACCAGCTAACCAACCAACCGGCCAACCAACTAGCCAACCAACCAATCAGCCAAGCAACCAACCAGCCAGCCAAGCAACCAGCCAGCCAGCCAACCAACCAGCCAACCAACCAACCAGCCAACCAACTAGCCAACCAACCAATCAGCCAACCAACCAGCCAGCCAGCCAACCAACCAGCCAACCAACCAACCAGCCAACCAACCAGCCAACCAACCAATCAGCCAACCAACCAGCCAGCCAGCCAACCAACCAGCTAACCAACCAACCAGCCAACCAACTAGCCAACCAACCAATCAGCCAACCAACCAGCCAGCCAGCCAA
>NW_019154097.1:38156974-38177440 GCF_002288905.1 Enhydra lutris kenyoni
ACAACCAGCCAACCAACCAACGAGCCAACCAACTAGCCAACCAACTAGCCAACCAACCAATCAGCCAACCAACCAGTCAGCCAGCCAAGCAACCAATCAACTAAACAACGAACCAACCAATGAACCAGCCAGCCAACCAACCAACCATTAAACAGAATTTTAACCATTAAACAGCCAGCCATTAAACAGAACTATCCAACATACAAGTGAAGGAAATGCGTTTTGTGTACTCAAGATAAATCCAGTAAGGGAGGAAACACGTTGTGGGGACAATTTTGCAGCATCCCAATTAGGACATACACACACTTTGGCCTGCCGTTCCCCCCATCAAGGCTGAATTCTGCAGAAACCCTACAAAGGTATAAGGACATCCACGGCAGAGTCACTTGAAATAGCAAAGAATGGAACCAGGTAAAGACCCACCAGGTGGGAGCGAGTTAGGTAAACACGCGGAGGGTATGAAATGCTCTGCAGAGGCTGGATGGGAAAGGGCTGGTCTCGTTGGCCTGACCCAGGGCAGACAGCCAGGACATGTGAAAAGAGCCAATCACAAAAACATTCACAGAGCGCTATCCCTTTCATGCTAAAATAAATAAAAACTGTCTATGTAACCTGAAACCATGTCATGTAAACGCACACACAGAAAGGCCCAGAACAATACCCACCCAGCAGTGAGGGGCTTCCGTCCGGGCAGGGGCTGAGCCCTGGTAGGGGGTGAAGGGGGATGTCTGCTCATCTCTCTATCCCCTCCACTTCTGAAAAACGCTCTAAGTATATAGAGCCACACAAAACCTACAGATATGTATTAACAACCACAACAAAATACCGAAACACATTTTTTAAGTGTGGCAGTTCTAAAACGGCCACAAATTCTTAAGTGCCCATTAAGACATGGTGTCTATGTCCCCTCCCTTGAATGGGGAGGGGAGGCAGATTCCATGACCACATGACCAGCGGGAGGCGGTGGAGGCCTTGCACGCCAGCTTCTGGGTCCCAGCTTAAAGCACCTTGGAAGCGTCTTTTTGGGAACCAGACTCCATGCTGCGAGGAAGCCCAAGCAGTCCCTCGAGGAGCCCATGTGAAGGGAACCCAGGCCCCCAGCCAGCGCCCAGGGTCACCCCACCAACCCCAGTGGAGCAACTCAACCAGACAGGGGGTGGGGGGGCAGACACAGGGTCCCTGCCCACCAGCCCCACTCGCAGGCTCCAAGCCAACTAGGATTGCTAGAGCAGAGGACTGCTATTAAGACGGTTAAGTTCTGGGGGCACCTGGGTGGCTCAGTGGGTTAAAACCTCTGACTTCAGCTCAGATCATGATCTCAGAGTCCTGGGATCGAGTCCCGCATCGGGCTCTCTGCTCAGCAGGGAGCCTGCTTCCTCCTCTCTCTTTGCCTGCCTCTCTGCCTGCTTGTGATTTCTATCTGTCAAATAAATAAATTAAATCTTTTTTAAAAAAGACGATAAGTTCTGGGGGGTGTAAAGGCAGGAAAGGATAGTCAAGAAGTCAGCAACAAATGGGGAACAAGATTTACAACAGCAACACTCCTGATAGATGTCTATGAAACTCTTGCAGCTAAGGAGGGAAATCAACAAATAAATCATGCTCGATGTCACCAGTAGTTAAATAAACCCAAATTAAAGCAAGATTCTTTTGTCTCCCATCAAACTGGCAAACTTTTTTTTTTTTTAATGTACTAAATTTTGGCAAGGATGCAAATTCTCATTCAGTACAGATGGGAGCCCAAATGGACACCTTCTAGGAGACAGTGTGACACTTGGTATTGAAACGGCTGGGAACAGTCACGCACTTCACCCAGTGGGAATTTACCTCCAACACCAAATGACAAAAAAGTATAAAAATTTAAAGAGCTTCGCCACAGAGTCATGTGCAATACCAAAAAACGTTGAAAGAAAGTCAATGTTCCAACCTGGGGGGGAGGCGGTGAGCAAACATACTATTGCACATCTGAATACCAGAATATCACACACTCGTTTATTTATTATCATATTAATGTTAACTTATGGTACTAACACTTAATTGAGTGATCACTAATATTAATAATAAAGGGATATTTAATCATCTGGGGAAATTCCCCTGGGTTTTCTTTTTTATCATTTTTTTTAAGATTTTATTTATTTACTTGAGAGAGAGAGAGGGTAGAGACAGAGAGAGCACGAGCAGGGCTAGGAGGAGCAGAGGGAGACGGAAAAGCAGACCCCCCGCTGAGCAGGGAGCCCGACATGGGACTTGATCCCAGGACCCTGGAATCATGACCTGAGTGAAAGGCAGACACCTAACCCACTGAACCACCCAGCCACCCCATTTTTTTTTGTTTGTTTAATTGAAATTGGTGTTTTGGAGGTATTGTTTGCATGTAGTAACATTCACTCTTTAAAACTCATTATTTTTAAGTCTACAGCCCAGGAGTCCAACTAATGTGTGGTTTTGGAACCACCCATTACCGTCACGATAGAGGACATTCCCATCATGTCAAAAAGCCCCTCATGTCCCTCTTCCACACGCAGCCTCTGGCTTCTATTTTCTCATCTTTTTTCTACAGTTTGGCCTTTTTTCAAATGTCACGTGAATAGAATCATATCCTAGAGCCTTTTGTGTCTGCCTCTTCCACTGAACATAATGCTTCTGTACCCACATTGATCATGTGCCCACTCTGGCTATCGCTGTGAAGGATCCCACTGCACGGGTCCACCACCACTGGCTTCCCATCTCCCCACTAATGGGCATCTGTGTTGTTCCCACTTTGGGGTGATAAAGCGGCATGTGAACATTCACACATGCATCTTTCCATTGACACGTTTTCATGTCTCTTGGGGAAACACGTAGGAGCAGAATTGCTGGGTCCTCCAGTAAGTATGACTGACTTTCTAAACACCGACCAACCGTCCTTCCAAGCGGCTGCCCCAGCGTGCATTCCCACCGATAACGTCCGACAGTTTCTCCGCATCCTGGCCAATGCTTGTGTGTACGTCCTGGTACCTGCGTGCGATTTTCATTTGCATTTCCCTGATGACTGCAGCTGTGAAGCATCTTTCCATATGCAAATGCACCATCCATATATCTTTTTTGATGAAATCTCTGCTCAACTCTTCTGCCCAGTTTTAAATTGGGTCATTTATCTTTTCAACTGTCGAGCTATATAACACTCCTTTATCTCTTCTAGATGTGTTTATCACATATGTGTTTTTGCAAACATTTTATTCCAATCTGTGGCTTACCTTCCCATTTTCTTAACAGTGTCTTTTGAAGAGCAGAAGTGTTTAATTAGATCAAGTCCAATGTGTTAAATGTTTTTTATGGTTCATACTTTCTGTGTACTTTCTGAGAAATCTTCGTCTAACTCAACATTTTTAAAAAGGGGGGGATTTCTTTTTTCTTTTATTCTTTATAGTTTTAAATCTTACACTTGCATCTATGATCCATCCTAATTTTTATATATGATTTGAAGTAAAGGGTCCAGGTTTATTTTTTTGCAAATGGATGTTTATTTGTTCCAGCACCATTTGCCCATAAAGACTACCTTCTCACCACTGAAATTTCTTAGCACCACAGTCAAAAGTCATATAGGAGTGAGACTATAGACTCTCTTCCACTCCCTTGCTCTTCACATCTATCTTTATGTCAACACCTGAATGCTTTCATCATGGTAGCTTTAGAGTAAGTCTTACAATCACATAGCAGGAGTCCTCTAAATTCTTTTTCACATTTCTTTTTGTTATTTTGGGTCCTTTGCCTTTCCATATACATTTCAGGATCATCCTGTCAATGCCAATTTTTTGAAAATGCCTACCAGGATTTTAATTTCCATTGCACTGAATCTGTAGATCCGTTTCGGTGAAAATGATGCCTCCACAACATGAAATCTTCTTGTCCATGAGCATGGCATACCTCTCCAACTCTTCAGACCTTCTTTAATACCTCTAAGCAGTGTTTTACAATTTCCAGGGCACAATTATTTTGTCAAATATATCTCTAAGTGTTTCATATTTAGTCGCCCCTGCAGTGGCTACTTTAATTTTTATTTCCAACGGTTTATCTCTATACTTTAGACATAGTGAGTGACTTTTTGTATAGACTTTGGCTCCTGTGACCACACTAAATTTACTTCTTCCTTCTGGAAGCTTTTTTGTAAAGTTTTTAGAATTTTTAACATCTACAGTCATGTGGTCTGCAAAAAAGACAGTTTCCCTTCTCCCTTTCCAATCTGCATGCCTCGTGTTTCTTTTTCTTGCCTTATTGCACTGTCTAGGATCACCACACAATGTTGAATAGGCTCTTGGGAGATGTCCTTGCCTTGTCCCTGATCCCAGGGGAGGAGAGATTTCAACATACAGATTTTACATCAATGCCCTTTATCAGATGGAGGGAATTCCCTTTGACTCCTCATTTACTGAGATTTATGCATATTTTAAGTTGAAACTCTTACAAAGTGGCCTGTAATGTTAATTTTGTAAACACAGGCACGGAACAAATACTGGAAACTAAATACATCAAAATGTTCAGCTGGTAATTTATTTGGCTGCATGAATAGAAACCATCACCAGGATCATGGTTTAAACAAGAGAGGGATTATGGTTCATTTTTATGTTCCTCTTTATACTGTTCAATAGCTTTCCACATTTCTATGATGGGTGTGTATTGCTTTTATTTCAAATCAATGGAATAATAAATGTCAATTAGTGTCCCACAGGAAACAACATTATGATTAAATAATTGTCCTCCCCCCTCCCCCCATGTCCACCTAAAACTAAACCCACAGGACTGTCACAGATCTTTTCACCTTTGCCTAGCCGGGGGTCAATTTTTTTTTTTTTTTTTTTACAGATTTTATTTATTTGGCAGAGAGAGACACAGGGAGAGAGGGAACACAAGCAGGGCATGCAGGGGAGGGAGAAGCAGGCTTCCCATTGAGCAGAGAGCCCGACACAGGGCTCGATCCCAGGACCCCGGGATCATGACCCAAGCCGAAGGCAGACACTTAACGACTGAGCCACCCAGGCACCCCCTCTGTAATTTTTAACTTCATAAAACAAAACGGCATTTCCACTTCCCAGGGACACAACATCTCCTGAGTCTGATGCTTGGAGTGGGCCACTGCACCCCACTCATCCTCACAGGGGCCCCCTTGGTAAGGCCCGAGTCCAGATCACCCCTGCCCTTCCAGACTGAAATGTGGACAAAAGGCAAACATGTCTGCTGGCTCACTGGTTTTCCAACACTGACACTGGCTGGAATCTGCCGTGAAATTCTCGTTGGAAGAGACAACTTTAGAAACAGACGAAAATTAGTTCTTGGACATGGTGTCACCCCCTATTAAATGTCACAGAGCAAACAATGTGATAAGCAAAGTTAAGAGGAATACTTCCCTTTCCAATTAAAGCCAGGATCTGGCCAGGCAAGGCCCACACACCTGCCCAAACGCTCCTCGCACAGCCCGGATAGGACAGCTTTTGGAGCCCGGCTGCGGAAGGGTCCCGTGCTGTTTTGTTGGTTCTAGGTTGCAGTGCTGAAATTATGTTTTTCAATTATGTGATCCAAGTAAAAGAATATTGCACTGGGTCACTCTGACCTTTGGAGGAATATGTTACGTTACTTCCCCCAGGACCAGAAGGCATTTTTCAATTACTAGAGCCAAGCAAATCTTCAGTACACCTCTCACCATGACTCAGAACCAGCCACATGGACACGAAATGAGCACATAACTGTTCAAAACTGCTCAGCTCCCCTGAAGGAGGCACCACGAACTGGTGGCAGAACTCAGAACAGGCCCTCACAGTCATCGCGTCTGAGCTACACCCCCAGTCCCACTGAGCTCCTTGGGCCCACACTCAGCGGGTTGACGATGTGGAGTTCCAAAACCCGCCCTCCCTGGAGATTCCACGTGGCCAGGCTCAGTCGGTGCCCCAGACAGCGGCGGAGTACAAGAGTGGACGGGGCGCCCACCCTCAGTACTGGACGGTTCCTCCACAAGCATCCTGCCAGGATACTGTCCAAATGAAAATGGGCGGCCCCTTCCCTTCACCCCTTAGCCTATCCCCTCCCAGGCCAGCCCGCTGTCCCACCCACCCCTGTGGCATCCCAGGTACCAGCCCCAGCCCACCCCCTTCCCTGGGGCTCCAGGGCACACTCATTCCATGTGATGGCCTGGTGGGGAGGGGACCCTACAATCAGCAGGACCTGGTATCACCCTCTGTTCGGCCAGCCACAGCAGAAACTCAGCAAACACACAGACCACCAGAGACAGGAAGGGGAGCAAAGGGGACACAGGGAGCATCTACTGATTATCCATTTGGTCCTGGAAGATTCCCTTACGTCTTCTGATTAAATGCGAGAAGACATCTCACGGATGCACATGAGTCCTAAGCGTTGTTAATGACCCACCTCTGAGGACAACGCCGTGGGGCAGGGAGTCTGCTCTGTCCTCCAGATGAGGAAACCCAAACCCTAAAGGCCTAGGCAGCCCAGCCAGGTCCGGACCTTATATGACAGCATATCACTGCCCCCAGGAGCACAAGGGGGGGGCAGTGACGGCCTCAAGGCAGGCGGGCGGGCAGCTGCACTCTATCACAGGGGCCCACCTGGGGTCAGTCCCCAGGGACACTGCACTGGGGCCCAGTAGCTCCAGCAACAAGTACCGGCTGTCGGCTGGAATGACAGCTGCGGTAAAAGGACTTTAAAACATTCCTGTGTTCTAATGCTGTGAGTCAGCGTCTCGGAATCCACCCCAAGGAAATAATGAGAGGCAGAAAGGATTAACCAGAAAGATGTTCACACAGGTGTTATTTATAACAACAAACGATTGGAAACAAGCCAAGTTCAGCACACAGAGAGCAGAGAGGTCAACTCCAGCGCGAGCATACCGTGAATGACCGGTGCCCATGGGGCTGTTTACAGATGGCAATGGTGTGGGGAGTGCCTGTGACCAAGGCAGGTGCACCACTGTCCCTATCTGAGCTCGGCCAGGGTGAGGGGAAAGTGTGAGGACAGAAGGAATGCTACTGAATGCTTGTGTCCCCACCCCCACCCCCGACCAAGACACAGCGAGAAGGCACGGGCTAAGGCCCAGAAGAAGCGTCCTCCCCCAGCCATGCTGGCTCTTGACCTTGGACTTCCCAGCCTCCAGAAGCAGGAGAAATAAACTTCTGTGGGTTTTAAGCCACCCAGTCTGGGGTATTCTGTTATAGCCGCCCGAACTAAGACAGAATGGAAAAGAAAAAGGCAGTTTCGTATCTCCCAGATTTGCTGCAATTAAGTATGCTTTATTTTGTAGTCAAGAAAATCTGACACAGGTATTTGGGGAATTAGCAGAATTTCTGAATCTCTCACCAAACATCCTGAAACACAGACTCTCTACCTCCCTGTCCCCTAGATGGGGTTTCTCTGACACGCTACTATCAGCCGCACAGATTTCCCCATCCTCGTCCCACCTCTGCCGAGAGCCTCTTGACCTCCCACGTCCCCAGCTAGTCCAGAGCCAGCGCCCCGCCCCCCCTTAACTCCTGAGACACGGTCAGCACCTTCTTATTATCCTGGCCACATGGAGGGCCGCCCCTGCAGCCGCAAGTATCCTGCCTCTCAGTTCTAGCCAACACACACAGCCCGGGAATCGAGCGGTGCCTGGTCCTTTGCTAAGTAAGCATTCAGCAGCTGACACGAGTCAGCCTTTCCTCCCCCTCGAGGAGCCCCAGTGTGAGCGTGGGAGTCTGCAGGGTCATACCACCCAGATACCAAAGTAGAATGTGGTGTGGTGGAGGGAGCAGCCCAGTACCATGAAGGAAGAACGGATGCGGGGAGGGGGGTGGTTTCATGGTCTGGATCAGTGGGTGGGTGGATGGATTTGTGGTCTGGATGGATGGGTGGATGGTGGAATGGTTGATGGTCTGGGTGGGTGGGTGGGTGGTGGAATGGGTTCAGGGTCTGGATGGACGAGGCCGCGAGCAGGTGCGGTAACGGCACGGAGGAGCAGGTGGACAGCCGGGTGGCGGGTACACCGGGCGGATGTTCAGAGGGACGGCTGGATAAGGACGGCCGTGTACCTTTACCGATGCAAACTGAATCAAAGGCACCACAGCTTCGTCTCTTGCCGCTCCCTCCCCTGCCATTCTGCTCTGGTCACACCAGACCCCAAAATCAAAGACTGAGGTCAAACAGCATGAAGGGGTTGCACATCCCGTTCCCCTGTGGCTGGAGTCCTCCTGTTGCCCAACCAGCGCTCCCAGTG
Source organism: Enhydra lutris kenyoni (assembly GCF_002288905.1). Lineage (NCBI taxonomy): Eukaryota > Metazoa > Chordata > Mammalia > Carnivora > Mustelidae > Enhydra > Enhydra lutris. The sequence goes on from NW_019154097.1 coordinate 38,165,214, forward strand.
ACTCCTCACTCTCTGTCACCTCTGGAACGGCGTCCTTGGCCCCACTGGGCCAGTGGCCCCCCTCTGTGCTCCCGCTGAGTACCAACTGCACCACGTGAAAAGGTGGCAGGACCGCTGTGGCCCACAGCATGGCACTGCCCCACGGTTCCACCACAGAGACCCACCACACTCCGGGACGGGCCGGTCCCCCAGGACATGGTGCTCAGGGGCAGGGACTCATCCATGCTCTAGTGTTGGGCCTCTGGAGCCGTGAAGAGCCCATGTGTCGGCACCCCCGACACTCTCAGATGAGTGCGTAAACAACGGGGGGGTCTCAGCTCCTCCCCACCATTCTGTGCTCCACCAGGACAGACCAACTCCCCTGCGAGAATAACGATGGCGAGGTTTGGGGGCCAAGATGTACCTCCCAGCAGGGATCTTGTAGAAACAAGACAAGAAGGGCCCCAGGGAGTAAGCGAGGTTGTCCGCTTTTCCAGGGCCCAGGACTTTCCAGCATCGTTTGACTTCTGACTCACCAGGGGAGGGACCCTCAAAGCCTCATGTCCAGGCTGGCCTTCCAGGGGTGAGCAGAGACTCGGCTGGCAAGGGAGACTCCGAGGACCCTTGTGACTTGCACTGGGGAAAGGGGCAAACCTTGCGACAGCAGTTGGCCCTGCGGCCCGACAGTCTTGGAGAGACTGTGCCCTGCGCTGGCCGGGGAGTGCGGGGAGAAGACGGAGTCAGTGACCACCCAGCCTGGGCAGTTATCGCGACGTCGGAGGTCAAGGGCCACACCCACACGGCACCACCGCGCGCTGAACTCCAGCACCAACCCGCGGAACCCTTCCCCGTGTCAGCGCGGTCATGTCCACGGCCTCTGGCTTTTCCTTCTGCCCCGAGGGGCCCCCGATCTGCGTCTGTGGGATGGGCTGGTGGCAGGTGCCATCCACAGCTTGAACACTGCCACCTGCACAGGAGGTGCGATGTGCGAGGCTTCAGCCCCAGGCGGGGACATCGGAACCTGGGGAGGGGCAGCCCTCCCAGGCGTGCTGCGCGGTGGAAGCTGAGGGGAACCGGCTGAATCCCAGCTGCCCTCCCCGCTGCGCTTTTGGTGCTGGGCAATTCCTTCGTGTTTATCAAACGAACACATGGTCAGCCCCTGCCCCAGAGGATTAGCACAGACAACATCTATGGACTTTGCCCCCAACTGGCTGTGCGACTCTAGTAACGTACGCGCCAGCCTCAGTTTCCCCGCCTGCACACTGAGTGGATGGAGGTCGTGGAGGACAATTTCGGCTCTGAGCCGCTAGACACGCGTGTTCCTGCTGTCAGAACAGCATCGACTAGTACATGCCCAGTCATCTGCCCAGTCCCTCCCTGAATAGCTCGTTTCTTTCCTCTTTCTTAACCACAAACTTTTTTCATTGACTAAGGCATTCCAGCCCAAGGCAGCTGCCTGCCCGCAGGAAAGGCCTGAGGCTCCCGGAGCGGCCAGCCCACACCTCCCGGTCCGCCTCTCCATCAGCGACACACCTGCCCCCCTCGCAGCCGCCCCCAAGCTCCAACGAGCCCAACGCCCCGCTCACGGGACACCCCACACCCAGCCGCCCACTCCAGCCAGCACCACGAGTCCCAACGCTCCTGTGGGCGTCCTTACCACCTGTGCACACACAAGCCTAGATGGGTGTGTTTTTCCTCTTCCTAGAGAGGGGCGCACACCACCGGAAGCTTTCTTCACTGCTTCCCTGCATTACGGTATCCCGGAGACCAATCCCTTCCAGGAAGCGCAAAGCCAAGAAAGCCCTTTCTCTTAGTGGCTGCAGAACACTCTTATCCGAGTGGCTCTGATGACGGGACCCGGGTACTTCCATCCTCCGCTTTTCCAGACGGTGCTCCCGACCCCACGGGTGTCCACACACACATGTGTGCACATAGTATTAGGGAAAATTCCAAGACCCGGTGGAGTGGCCGGGTCCCAGAGCACGTGCAGTTTAACGCTGGAATATTCAGAGAGATGCCGCCTCTGCCAGTCTTCGAGGGGTGACCCAGGAGAACCCCCACTTCCCCTCCCAGCCTGGAGGCAACAGTGAGTGTTGTCAGTGTCCGTGCTGGGTTTCCACCCGCATTCCTTTCCAGGCGGCGAGCGAGCCCTTGAGCGTTTAGAAACTCTCTGCATTTTGTTTTCTAAGAACTATGCTTGTCTTCTGTCCCGGGCGGGGGGCAGGGCGGGGGCAGGGCGGGTGTAGTGTGGGTAGTTTCTGGCCTTTTCTTATTGATTTACAGGAGTTTCAAGTATTATAGCTTATCAATCCCTTCTCTGCAATCCGTGCTCCTCTTCCCTTGTTTCATGCCGGTCGGTTGTTTTGGGTTTCCTTTTGGCCCGAGAAAAACTCTTGACTTTTGTGGAATGAAACTTTTTCTTCTAACTTCTGGGGTTTCTGGGAACGGCCTCCTCACCCCCAGATTGCAAAACCCAGTCTCCCATGATTTCTGCTGGTCACTCCATGGTTTTGTTTGCAAAGATCCCGTCTTCGATCCATCTGGAACGCGTTCTGGCGCGGGAGGAAGGCAGGGCCCAGCTTCTCGTTCCCAGCTGGTGTCTCTGCTCTCCCAGCCCATCTCAATGACTAATCCTTTATTTCCCGGCCAAGTGAATGCCGCCTTTATCAGGCCCTGAATTCCTCTGGGTGCTGTGCCTTAAAGCCCACAGAGAGCAAAAGCTGCCCAGCCCCCCTTCACCGCCCACATGGAGGGGAGAGTCTCTGCTGGCCCAGCCCCTGCCCCCCACCCAGGAGCAGCCCGAGACCGGACACCCTGGTGTCTGGGATGGAAGCAGCTCAGGCAAAATCCAAGGCATTCCTCCTTCAGGAATGCCCAGGCACTTACAGTATTGAAAATGGAAATGACCCACGGTCCAACCAGAGGAGCCACTGCCCGTGAATTAGGCTTTTTACAGCAGTCATGACGGGGAGCAGCAGGCTGTTCTTATAAAGCGAAGGGAGAAAGCCCAGATGAGCTGTGCTGGGACCCCACAGCCTCCCCCTTGGAGGACAGGACACTGGGTGTGGGACGAGGGGTGGGGCTGTGGGATGAGGCCCCCCACTGTGCCCTCATTTCCAGGCCAGCCCCCCTGTTCTTCCCTCCATCCCTCACTCTTCATGTTTTGACCCAGTAGAGTTTGCGTTTTGGGATTATGAGTGATTTTTATTGTCTTCTGCACTTTTTTGTGTTTTCCAAAAATGACTCTAATGAAAAAATGTATCTTTTTTCATTTAAAAAAAAAACCATAATTACTGAAAGAAGAGGAGAGGGGGAAGACCTCTAAGGAGGGGCTGCACCCCTCCCCACCCATCCTGGCCTCTCCTCTGGGCATCTGCATGGGTCCCCTGGACACCCCGGGCAGCACGAGCTCACCCAAAGTCCCGACTCCAGGCAAACCGGCAGCCTGGCCCCAACACGCCCTCGGAGCACCTGGGTGCAAACCCAGGAGGGCTGGGGAAGGACGTGGAGGGGGACATGGAGCCAGATGGGTCAGGGGCCCAGTTCGCCCAGGCCACCAGCAGGGTTTCCCCAACTGACTTCTGACCCCCTGTGTCCCCAGCACCCCACAGGCACTGCCCTCCCTCTCCTGGGGTGTCAGAACCGGACAGCACAAGGGAGGCAAGCCGGGGTCAGCGCGCACCGACCACAGGACCGGGAGCCCAGGCTGTGTGCCCTCCCAGGGACGCAGCATCTGATTCTCAGGGCACTGCAGTGCGTGGACTGTGGAGCTCTGTAAATGCTGAACTGCGTTCTAGGAAGGGCTTGTCTTCAGCCACCCGCCCCGTGGCAAAGCTGTGCACAGTCCCTCAACGTTGGGCACACAAGCCTCGCTCACAGCTCTGGAGCTCGGTGACACGCTCGGACGCAGTTTGTGGCCCAGCAGAGAAGTGATTAACGCCAGACCCAGGGCACCGTGTCTGAGCCAGAACATTCCGTGAGAGCCCCCTCTCTCCCATCCAAGTGGGCAGCTGCCACACGGCCCCCTCCTTCAAGCACTGGGACAGCTAAGGCCGGGATCAGGATGCAAAAGGGACATGAGGGTCCTGGGGCCACAGGACAGGAGGGTGGAGAGGGACCCCCGGGAGCACTGCCAGCCCGGCCACTCTCCACCTTGGCACTTAGCCCCCGTCCCGAGGCCCACAGCAGGGGTGTATCTCCGGGGGGCCTGGGCACACAGCACTGCGTGGGAGGGTGCTGAGAGGGAGCTGAGCCTGCACAGCTGGGCCCAGCTGGGCGGACACGGCAGCCGGAGTTTCCCCAGGCGCTGGGAAGTCACAGCGGGAGGAAGGGGCCGCGAGAGCGAGAGCCGGCATGAGTCGTCCGAGAAAAATGTGCGCGCCTTGAGCCTGACATACCCCAGAGATGGGCTGCCCAGGGCAGCGCGGTGTCCCGGCCGTTCTGGGGAGCAGTCACTCCCCGGCTGTTCACACTGCTGCACAAATCAGACCAGGAACTATTTTACTAAGGGGCTGGAAAACACTAGACTACCCCCCTTTGGAGGATTTTCGTTCTTATTTTCTTGCCAAGATATGGACCAGGCTTCAGTGTTTATGGAGAAAGGTACAGCCCTGGAGCCCAGCGCCTTCGCTGGGGCTTAAGTTCAGCCCGGGGAGGGCTGGAGCAGGAGAGCCAAGAAGGGCACGCAGAGGAGCCGGCCCAGGCTCGCCCAGGGAGGTGGCTTGGGGCGTCGCGCCCGGGATCCAGGGCTCCGCGGGCGGGTGGGGGGAGCAGGAGGCGAGAGGCAAGCCCGTCACCCACCAGGAAGGCCTGCGCCACAGAAGTGGTTTGAGGTAAGGGCCCAGAGGAGTCCTGATCCGGAGGAGGCAGGCAGAGCGGCTAGCATTTAAGGAATTCCAAAGCAGGGCTGACGGGGTTTCTGGAAGTTATTTACGGGGAATTAAAGGAGTCTGAGGTGAACAGACCTGGAAAGGGTCATCTGGAGGGATGGCAGCTAGGGAGCCGGGTGACAGCTGAGAAATTATCCAGAAGACAGAGCAGGAGGGTCGGCAGGAGTAGGCGGCCTGGGGTACTCAGAGCTCCAATCTCAGCTCTGCTCCTAGTTAGGGGCGCCACCGGACGCGTCCCCACAATGCCGCCTGCCGGGGTTGCTGGACGTAAGCAATCCCGGGCATAGACCCCCGGCACACGGGAGGCTTCGGGGCACCGGGCAGCTCTGTGTGCTCCTGGGACGGTGCTCCCGCCTGCGCGCACACACGCCCTGCCACAAACAGGTCATCTGCAGGGGGATCCCTCGAGAGACCTGGGATGGTCAGCCCGCTGCACAGATCAGTGTCTGTGGGGGGGTCGGTCCAGCAGAGCGCTGGGCCCACACACTCCGGTCCAGAGCGCAGAGGCGTTCTTCCACACCTCCATGACCAAATTCTAAATCCTCCCATCCTCCCTCCCCGAGCACCCCGAGTCCCCACCTCTACCAGCCAGCGCAGAACCCTCCTCCTTCCCCAGAATAGCCCAGGTCCCTCCACACCGGGCCACCCTCCTTTGGAAGACGAAACACATCGGCCAACACCCTGAGGGTCTGTGAAGATCTCTCCGTTCAAGGTCACAAGCATCTACGGACCCCCTCCTCCACCATGGGCACCGTGCGAGGCCACAGGGCCCAGAGACCACCCCCACCTGCTTTCCTGATCCACACTGAGCCTCCTGAACTGTGAGTGCCAGCCTGTGAGGGCAGCGGCCCCAGCTCCTTTGCACACACAGAGGAACTGAGGCACAGGGGAGCCAGGTCGCACCAGGAGGTGCAGCACCGGCCACCCAAGCCCCACCTGGGTCTCCACGTGTCTAGCAGGGACTCTGGGTGAACCAGCCCCGTACTTGGTCTCAAGGTTTGGGTCTTCAGTGCCGTGGCCGCGAGCGCGGGCCGTGTGGACATCTGCCTCCGGACGTGGCCCCCCACCCGACCTACCCGGGACCACAGACACGCAATAAGGCCTCCTCCCTCGGTTTGAAATAAATTCAGATTCCCTGAACTTCTCCAAGTTGAATCCGGCCGGCCGGCGCACACAGGACGGGTGTGTCACCCAGCAAGTTGTCTGAGGGGCTGAAGGGTTCTCTAGGACTCGTGACCCATCCGAAGAGAAAACCAAGGGTGGGAGGCTCTGGTCTTGGCAAGCCTGCACGCTCTCCCTGGACTTTCGGATCCATCCTAGGCACCGTGCTAGGAAGATAAAGGCGGGCTCGGAACTCAGGCCCCGGGGACTTGGTTCTCAGGGGCTTACTGTCCTTCACCGAAATGCTGATGATTTAAAGATGTGGGTCAGGTCCTGGCCCAGCTTCCCCCGCCAAGGAGAGGCCGCAGCTCAGCCACACCAGCTCAACTCTTAGGACACCGGAGGGGCTGCTCAACCCCCCACATGGCCCTCAGAGGGGAGAGCCGCTCAAGGCGACCGCACCCTTATCTTTACACCCTGCGGCTGGCGGGCACGGATCCACACGCGTCTCTTCCCTCGTGTGTCCGCTGATACAAACCAGGCAAGGCCCACCTGGCTGGGCTCCGCTCCCTGCTCTTTCCTTCCTGCTGAAACGGAAAAACTGACTCCGCCCAGGCAGTTCACTGGCTCCCACAAACACTCTCCCCACAACCCAGCACAGGCCCCGAGACCTACCCCCGCAGAGCTCCTCTAGATGGGGCAGTGAGGTCACGCACGGTATGAGGCCAGCGGGGTTCACCAGCCTCCCCTCGCCTGCCCCTCCGCTGCAGGGATGAAGGCCCCAGAGAAGAAGGGGGCGGCCAAGCGCCCCCCCCCCCCCCCACCGCGAGGTCTGCCCTCTGACCTCTAGCTCTGCACGCCAGGGCCTGTTCCCAAGAGGCTGCATGGAATCAGACTCCCCGTAGCTGAGACCCAATATTTTAGAGGCCATGACGCTGCCGCTCGCTAGTGCTGAGCCTTCTGCGGGCCTCAGCCTTCCGGCACGTGGAATGGAAGGGGCTTCACCTTGGAGGGTGTCACCCTGTCAAAACGGCGCAAAAAGGGGAAACTCGTAGAGAATCTCACTCTTTACCTTCAGAGAAACTTCTCAATCAAGCGTACCCCCTCCTGCTCTGCCTACATCCGTTCACCAGGAGACGCCCGTGGGGTGCTGAAAATGCCCCCTGAGCCCAGAGCCTGAGGCCCCCCAGCTGAGCTGCGGCGCACCAGAACGGTGGGCAGGCCCGAGAACAGACAGGAGAGTTAAGCCAAAGGGACTGTCCCCACATCCCCAGCCCTCTTGTGGGGACATGTGCCTTCCAGCCCTGGACGGCAGCCTCCCAGGGCCAGAGTACCGTCTATAATCGGATGGGCCCGGGAAGGGGAGGCGGGCACCTGTCCACACGGACGGGCCCAGGCCGCTGCAGGGAGGGCAAGGATGGGCTGATTGGGAGCTTGGGGGCCCAACAGTGTAGGCCTGGCCTACACTGACCCCAGCATGCTCCTCTCCGCAGGTGGGCCCTGGTGGCATGGACACAACGGGAAGCCATGAAGTAAGGAAAATGGGGAGTATCTCCAAGTTGAAGCAGCGTTCACTATATTCCTGGCGAGCAAGAAGATTTAAGAAGCTGGAAAGCCCCGTGGTTTATGGCAACCAGGTGAAAACCGGCGGCGCTGGAGCCTGGGTTCCGGCACTTTCCACCCCGGGTGCGTCCCCTACCAGAGGGTCCTGGCAGTGGCCACAAACCCTCCTGGAACAGAAGGAACCCTGGGACAGACCTGAGACCTCCAGGCTACAAGTCCCAGGACGAATCTGCGAGGTTCACACACCATCCCCCCGATGATGGAGATCCAAGACCATGGGCTTCCCCTCCCAGAGGCAGGACAGCGGGTAGCAAAGCCCGCCCCGGGGGTCTGGCCCCCCCACTTCTCAGCAGACTTCAACCCCAGGAACCCCCAAGCCCTCCAGTTCTGAGTGGATTCATCAGCAAAACCACCCTGAGGCCAGAGGCCAGAGGCTTACTGAGTCCCACTAAGACCTCCAGTTCCTTCCCCAGGAGCCCGGGCCTGTCTGCTGTCGGACCTCGCGCCCCCCCACCCCCACCCCAACAAAGTAGCTCCTCAGTGTTCGGTGCAGAACCTTGGACAGCAGCCCCCCAGGGAGTATTATCTGTCAAATGCACCGACCTCTCCTAGGTTCGCCCCCATCACCAGCTGGGCCCTCTGCACTAACTGGCCAGCCACCCGTCAAGTCCAGCAGAGCCCTGAACCCACACACAGAAGGCTTGTCCCCACTGTCCCCTTGACGGTTCCTGCCTCCCCGAGCTCTGCCAGTACTAACCACCGGCACAAAAGAACCACAGTGTTATACGGTGCTATCACGACAGGCTAGTAGCTGCAGCGACGACCTTGACCACAGACATCACCGTGATTCGCATGACTCTGTCCGCCCCGCTGCCCTGAACGCAGGATCCAGGACAGCGCGCCACAGGCTCTGCATCCGCACACAGGCCACGCGCACAAATCCGCGAATCCGCGAATCCCCCCGGCCGCCCTTCTGCGTGCTGTCGTTGCCCCTCATCTGGAGGTAAGCTAACTCAGATCAGAGAGGTCCAGTGGGGCACTGGAGGTCCCACAGCCAGGGGCCACACCCTGCTCTCTTGGCCTCCGAAGCTGCTGTCCTTGTCCTGCGTGCTGACTCATCGGGCTTCCCACCCTCTTCTCCTGAACTTTCATTTCAAAACTCAAAGGAGCGGTGGATGGCAGGAGGGACGGGCTGGCCCCACACAGGGAGAGGGAACCCCGGAGGAGGTCCAGGCCCGGGCTCCATCTCCTGCTCTCGTCCTGGGGGATCCCCGGCTGAGCCTGCTCACAGCCCCCCACACAGAAAAGCAGACCTGCTCCCCCGCCTCCCTAGCTCCCAGTCAAGCCCAGAAACCACCCAGTCACCAGGCCAGGGTCCCAGACTCGGGGGGCTGCAGCACTTTGCAAACTGCCAGCAAAGCCGCCTCAGGACCAGCCCCTGGGGCCGGGCATCACTGGGGTGGGGCGATGGTGGGGGGAGGCCTGCTCCAGCAGAAACCACTGCCAGGCCTCCCGTGTCCCTGCAGTCCTCAGCCCCAGCTTCTGGGCTGGGCCACTCCTGGCCACACCCTGTCCTCTGCTCTTTGGCCCCAGCAGCCTGAGAGCCCCCAGGGAAACAGAGTCGCGCGTGCAGAGGGTACCCAGTGTCCCACTCAGGGCCCGGAGCAGGTGGAGAGCCCAGAGCCTGCCCCATGGGCCTGGCCCACGTTGTCCTTGGGCCTAAAGAGGACACCAAAGGGTGCCGCCTTCTCTCCCATGGCATCTTAGCAAGTCCCAAGGGGCTCAGCTCTGAGGCCTGAATGAACTGCCCCCCATGTACCCACACGGAGGCCCCAGACTCGTGTCCTGCACTGAACACACCACAGTCGTGACCATGAGAAGCAGCGCTGTGATGGTCCTCAGGCAGTTCCTGGGCCAATTCCTCCAGTCCTTCCAGCAGGCTTCTGAGACAGGCACTGCTCCTGTGCCCATTTCACAGATGGGAAAACTGGGACACAAAGAGGGGCTCCTCAGCAGGGAGCCTGGGCCCTCGGCATAGGCAAGATGCAGGCGCCTGCCCTTCCAGCTCCCAGGGGAGCAAGGAGCCCCCCTACGTGCAACGCTACGGTCCTCTGGCCCAGGACACCCAGCTCTGAGCTCATCTCCATGTCCCTCAGGTCCCGCACAGACACAGCACAGAGAGGGAAGGACTCGCACTGAGCGTGCTGGGCAGAGTCATAGCTGAGTGTGATGGGACGTCGGGGGTCAGTGGCACAGTCCGTGGGGTGCAGAGGAGTGGGGGGAGGCTGGATGGCATGAGGTTAGCTGTGGGCAAACACTGGTCGACCCCACGTGGATTGTGGGGAGCTGCTGTGCTACCTTCAAAATTTGCCCTGATCACGGCTTCTTGAAGGTGGGACCACACCAAGAAAGCAGGGCAGGCGTGGGAGTGGGGAGCCCCGGCCTCCTCCTCCTCCCTCCTGGCCTTTCTCCCCTTGTAGGTGTCCCCCCGACGCCACCATGGATGCTGAAGCCTGCGACTTACCTAATCAGGGAGGGGGGGTGACCCTGAGAGAGCTCCAGCCTCCCCGCCAGCCCCTCCCACCCCCACTCTGGGCTGACTCCCGCTCCTCCCTGGAGCTCTTGCTCACGGCCTCCCCATGCCAGCCCCACCACCCTGGGTGTCCAAGAGGCCCCGCGTGGGTTCCCCAAGTTCAGTGAAATGTAGCCACTGTCTAAGCAGGACTTGCTGCGCTAAAGGGCCCTTATCTAAACTAAGACTCGGAATAACTGAATAATTCCCTGGAAAATAACCCCATTCGGAAACCCTGTTCCTGAGCTTCCAACCTAGAAAGGCCTGGTCGCTCCGGCGCTCTGGGGCGAGCATTTTTAGTCTAAGAGGACCTGGAAGCTGGGGTCCCTTCCTCCTCTGCATAAAAGCAGCCGGAACACCCCTACCGTCTCCTCTGAAGGAGAGCAGCGTCTCCACGGGGCGCTGGCACCAGAGACCACCTCCTCCACCTCCTTCCCCCAGAGCAAGCTGGAGCCCCCCCAGCACCGCACACTGTCTCCAGGGAACACAGAACAGGAAAGAGGTCCCAGTCACTTCTCCCCACAGACCCGGAACACAGGAGAGGCCCAAACAGGGCTCAGGCTTCCCACGACCAAAGAGAGCTCCCAGGATGAGAGGGGGCCCTTTCTCGTCCCCATCTCCCTGCATGCCCCCTGCAGATCTCCGGGCTCCCGGCTCTCCTGGCACCTGCTCCAAGAACCCATCCAGGTGGGCCAGGGCTCCAGGGGCCCACTGGGTGCACAGCTGTCCGGCTGTCCTCCCCAAGAAGGCCTTGACTTTCAGCAAGGCGCCCTAGGGTAGGAACCGACCAGCCCAGTATCAGATGAAAGAGACAGCGAGGCCAAGGCTCCCAGACTGCCCACCGTGGGCAGGACACCACCTCGTTCTCCCACACAAAGACAGAAACGAAAGCCCCAAGCTGCCAAGGCCCTCTCGTCGGGCATGGAGAATGGCAACCCGCACCAGCATCTGCGCTGGTCCCACACCCGGTCCCACTCCCGGTCCCACTCCCGGTCCCACTCCCGGTCCTACACCCGCAGGAGGGAGCTTCTCACTCGGGGGCGGAGGACCGGCAGTCTGCGAAGCCTCCACGTGCGCCTCTGCGGGATGGGACCAGCCGCACCCAGCGCAGGCTGGTGGGAGCCCAGCACGGCGTCTCACTGAAGAGGACCAGGAACCAGAGGAAGGACACAGCTGGGAAAGCGCCCTCGGTCCTCCAAGCAGCGCCTCCCTTCAAACTCACCCAGGACAGGCCTCTAGCAACCTCAGGGCCGGACAAAACGGGCTGGACTCTGATTGGCCAGCGCGCCACAGGGCTGATAGGTGCCTCCCCTCTGATTGGCCAGTGCCCCGCCGCCTGGAAGGGGTCTCCCTTCTGATTGGCCAGTGGCAGCCCCACCTGCGGTGACCGGTCCACTCACTAGCCGCACGCTGCGCTTCGCAGGGACAGTCCCTGGTGCGGTGCGAGTCTGGGTCCCGCGCTGCCCCGGAAGCTCCCAGGCGGCCCGGCGCTCACCTGCTGCTCCCGCGCGCACCTGCCGCCGGGGCCGGCACAGATCGGAGCCGCGCGGGAGGCCCCACACGTCGGGCGCGGGGCCCAGCCCGTCGGACCCTCCACCGGGAGGAACGGCCTCCGGAGCTGCTCGCCGCTCTCGGTCACCCTGGGCGGAGCGGAAGACGACGGCCGCCGGCTTGCGGGGACGTTAAAGGGCGCGCTGTCCTGGTGTCTGTCCGGGTGGGATCGCGGCTTTCCCGCGCAGGCCCAGAGCTTCAGCCCCGCAGCCGCCACGGCCGCCCGCACACCCACGCGGCTTGTGGCAGTCGGTGAAGCAGAGCTCACTGGGGTCCCGACTGCCACGGCACTGGCCCAAGACCAGCCACACAGGGCCGGCCGCCTGCCCAGCAGGTGCTGGAAGCGAAGGACCCTCGGGCTGGCGCTCAGAGACGTCGCAGCGCCTCCGGCTCTGTGCAATGGAAGTTTGGAGAAACTGGGTCAGACTGTGGTTCCATTTCCTGGGCCTGAGTCACCGAAGAATGGCGACACTTACTTCTAACTGGGGTTACCACTGAGGTTGGGGCTCTGCCAGAAAACACGGAGTGAGTCAAAGCTGATGGCCGATGCCTCAGACCGAGTGACCCCCATG
>NW_019154097.1:38180440-38353613 GCF_002288905.1 Enhydra lutris kenyoni
CACAGTCACACACACCCCCTCACAGCCACACACACCCTCACAGCCACACACACACTCACAGCCACACACCCCCGCACAGCCCGTCGAGCATTCCTTCGTCCCATGAACAGCCTTCCAGCCACCTGGGACAGCGCCAGCACCGAGCAGCATCTGAGCCGGCAAAGTCCCCACCTGCGCGCCCCCCAGCGTGAACATGTCCAGGGCACCTGCCGTCACTCATGGTCACGTCACGGAGGCGGAAGACCAGAGTCCCGCAGGGGGGATGTGGGCAGGTCCGTTCCCATCTCTGGACCCAACTCCTCCTTGCAAAGTGGGGGTGGCCGGAGGAGGAAGAGGAGCTACCTCCGCCCCTTGGCCTCAGCACCATGGATGTCCCGGCGAGCAGCCTAATAAACAGGGGACATTTCCTGTGTCACCACTTCTTCTGTTTCTCCCACGAGGGAGGCGCTAGTGTGACCGTCCACGGGAGAGAGAGGGACTCGGTCGCACAGCCAGCCAGCAAGAAGGACCCCACACCCACTGCCTCGGGCGGCCTCGGGGTCTGGGAAGGACTCACGGTGATAACTGGGCTCACTCCGTGCTCTGCACATGTTATGCACCGAACCCCCACAAAGAACCCTGCAGGACTTAGGACTGTCACCCTCTTCTTAAAAATAGGGAAACTGAGGCACAGGGGTGCTAAACGCCCAGTTGGTAGGAGTGGAGCTGGGGTGTGGCTGCCCTGAGCATCACCCATGGGGTTCCCCATGCTGTGCCCCCAGCCCTGCAGGTGTGCCCGCGAGAAGAGACAAAGCCGGCTCCGCCTTCAGGATCTCAGGATCCCCGCGAGCCAAGCCAGGCCAGAGATCTTAAAAGGGACATTTGGCAGAGTGCAGACACCAGAGTGCCTTCTGCGGGGGGACCCACATACGGGAGGAGAGAAACTGCAGCACCTCATCGCCGCCCTCCTGGGAATAAAAGCATCTCATCAAAGGGGGGGGGGCCCAGCAGAACCTTGCAGGACCCCCACCTCGTGGCTCCCCAGCAGGCTCCGGGGCCGCGGTTCATCTCCGAGTCTCCCATCTGGTGGGGCTGAGGGGGCACCCATGGTAGGGAGGTCAATGTCACCTTGCCCCGGGATGCCCAAACACAGAAGGTCCTCGGGAGACCACGAGACACAGGCATACGCAGAGACAGAACACACAGACATGTGGATTCACACAAATCAGCATGTCACGCATGAGCACGTGCCCGACACGTACACCCAGAAACACACACATGGGCCCAAGGGGCTTGTCAAGCATGTCCCAGGCAACTCGTGCAAATGAACCAGGAGGCGACGTGGAGCCGATGAGGGGCGCACACTGACGCAGCCTGGGGGTGACAGAAGCCTCTGGGAATGGGGCCTCCTTGGACAGCCACACCTCCCTCTGCCAGGCTACTTCTGGGATGGGGGGCGGGGGTCACAGCGCGCTCGCTTGCTCGGTTCCTCGTGCAGAAATGCCACCCAAACAGCAGCCATGGCATGTCCTCCCTTACGCGGGGCTCACGCGACAGCGGGCAGTCCTCACGGCCACCCCTCAAAGCAATGCGGCCCATTTTCCAGATAGGAAAGATGAGGCAGGGTGACTGGCCCAGACCAGCCACCCCAAGCGGGTCTCAGAAGCGAAACTCCACAACTGTCCATGCCGCCCCTGGGGTTCAGCCATCAGATACCCCCTCCCACACCTAACTGCCTGTCCCCCAGCACAAGAACCCAAAGTCATGGCCAGAAGCCACCCCCTCACCGCAGGCTGACACCGAGGCTGTCCGTTTGTCTGCAGAACTCACCCAGCCACTCAGGGCACCGGCCTCGCATGCAGGTGCAGAGAGGGTTAAGGAAGCTCCCAGGTCTCCGTCCATCCCCCCCACCCCACAGAGACCCCCTCTTTCTCACTGCAGCCACTTCTGAAGCACAGCCCTCCCAGGACAAGCGGAGCTGGGGGCGCCCTGCCAACAGAGTTAATGAGGGGCTTTCCAGCCAAGGGAAGCAGCCCCAGAGAACACGAACACCAGAGCAGAGTTTGGAATGTCCTGCCGAGAAGGAGGAGAAGGAGGGGCAGACGAGAGTAAAGCCAGAGGTGGAGGAGGGCACCTGCTAAGGAAGGGGAAGAAGAGGGCAGGAAAGACCAAGTTCGGCATCACCTCCTCCAGGAAGCTTCCCCAGATCTCCCCAGTAGGGCCGGCCTCCCAGACCAAGTAAGGGGACACGTGACACTTGGCACAAAAATGAAGAGTGGAACAAAGCCCTGTGCCCCTGCCCAGAAGACTTAGAGCTCCAGCAGTGAGGAGCTCCGCCCCCTTCACCTCTGCCCTCCCATATCCCTCCGGGTCAGCCTGCGTGGAAGGCCCTCAGGGTCCAGCCAGGTCTTGAGGATGAGTGAAGGGCCAGTTAAAGCAAAGGAATGGGAGAGTGGAGACTGCAACCCATCTGGTCCCTCTGGAAGGCATTCCAGTGAAAAAGGAAGGAGGGGGAAGGGGGGAGGAGGGAGAAGAAGGGAAGGGGGGGGTAGGTGGAGGGGGGAGGGAGCGAGGGAGGGAGGGAAGAAGATAGGAAAGAAGGGGTGGAGGGAGGGAGGAAAGAAGGAAGGAAGGAGTGGAGGGAGGAAGAGGAGAGGGAGGGAGGGAGGGAAGAGAGGAGAGAGAAGGAAGGAAGGAAGAAGGGGAGGGGGGGGGGGAGCAAAAGCAACACGGCCCTCACCCTGGGGCCACAGGGGGCAGGACCTCCCCACACTGCTTGGGTCACCAGGCCTCTCCCAGGGAGAGCTGATAAATGGAGGTGAAGAGGTGCCCCCCACCGTCCCCCCCTAAGTCTGAGGCACTGAGGTGTGGCCATGTCAGAAGCACTGGCCAGACAGACCCAGAATCTGGGGTCCCTCAGCCTGCAGGCCTGTGTGAGGGTCCAGTGAGATGACACGGCCAGGCAGGGGTCAGCACATCCATGACCAAGGTGACCAGGGCCCAGGGTCTGCAGGGGCAGGGACCCTGCTTTGCTCCTTAAATGCGGCCCGCGGGCTCAGCCAGGGTGCCTCAGGGGTGTTGGTGACTCAACCCAGACTCTCGGGGCTCACCGCTAGTCTGGCCTCTGCTGTCCTGTTATTAAGTGGGGGGCAGGGGGCAGTGGGCATCTGCTCCCCGCCCCCCTCGGCTCCACCCAAGCCGTGTCTAAGATCCAGGGAGGAGGCAGGGCCAGAGGGCCAGAAGGCAGGGGCGGGGCGGGCAGGCATCAGCTGTGCTGGGCTAAGGGCGTGGCCGTGGTGGCCGTCCAGAAATATCTGAAGGGTGGGGTAACGGGGCAGGCTCTGGCCAGCACCCCAGAAAGGGCCCTGGAGCAACATCACAGGAGAAGGCCCTCTGGGCTCCAGCCCCAGGAAGACACTCCTGCCTGCGGCCCTGCCGGGTGGTCACACCGCTGGGCTGGGCAGTGACCGCTGCCGCAGCCCCTCCTGTCACTGAAATCTGGACCCCGATGAGGGCAAGGAGGACTCCGGAGCTCCTCCCCCTGCCTGTTCTCTTCTGGGGAGGCGGGCGAGGGGGAAGGATGGAAAAGGGTGTCTCTCCAGCCAAGTTGATTGAGTCAGAGGGAATTTAACCATTTCGCATCTGTCAAGCCCCGCAAAACTTGGACAACCCTGCCCACAAAATTACTTCGAGAAGCAGTCACGTGACCAGAGCCGCCCAATGCCGGGCTGAGGAGATGACCTCAATTTCCAAATATTGGGGTCATGTTTCATTTCACATACTCTCCCTCGCGCCTTACAACGTTAACCGGCCCCAAATGCAATCTTACTTTTCATTCCTTCACACACTTGGCCAAGGAGAAGGTAGGAAAAAAGAGCCATGTTCAGGGAAAACTCGGAAAACATCTGGCGAGTCCCAAAATGGAGAGAAGAACAGGCTCCCGCCTCCCGCATCTGGGGTGCCTGGCCGCCCACACGGGACCCCTGCGCTGCCCTGCCCCAGACTTCAAAACCCATCCCACCCTGGGAAGTGGGGACAGGTCGGGAACCTGCTCAGAAAGGTGACTTTTTCACATGCTTTCCAACTGCCGTTCTGACCAAAGCCAACTGTGCAAGTTCTCGGCCCCTCTGCCACGCCTCTGCTTCCAAGGGGCTGCCCGCGCCCTCGGGGAGCAGGACACCGTTAACACCCGGTGCCCCCTGACCACATCCCCCAGTGCACTGCAGGCCACTGTCCTGGAGACCACGACTGTCCTCCACCTTCAGCTGATCCGCAGAGTCAGTCCAGGATCTTGGGCAGGTTACTGGCTTCCCGGGTTTAAGACAGCAGGTCCCCAGAGCTAGGCTCGGCACCCCGTGTCTCCCCCAGCCCCATGTTGGCGGGACACACTGACTCCTGCTCATAGCCTTTGGCCCACCACACGTTCAACATGCCAGGAAAAAGGGAGAGAGTATCTTAATTGGCAAGCGGAACATGGAAAGTGATTCTTCCCACATGGTTTCAAATTACAAAGCGGAGGAGAGAAGGGGGCGGCAGCAGAGCCCTCCCTCCCGCCAGCTGGGGCAGCTGAGCCCACTGCCCCACCCCTGCGCCCCTCACTTTTCCTGACCTCGCACCAGCAGCCCCAAGCCTTGTCTCCCCACCCATTAATGGGGACTGGAGGGGGGGGGTTCTGGGGCTGCTGGTGTCTGAGGCTGTGTGAAGACCCACTGCACAGGTTATCACCAAGGTGATGCTTAGAATCCACTGTCCCATAGGGAGGCTGAGTGGGAGGGAGTGGGGAGCTGTAAGACTCCCCAAGGGAGAGGGCTCCCTCCACGTGAGACCTCTGGCAGGAGGAGTGCCCCATCTGGGCACCATCTGAACCACTCTGCCCGACCTTCACCATCACACACACAAAAAAAGACCAACCTGCCTCCCAGGGGGTCAGGAGGTTTGGGGGGGGTGCTGGGATTAGGAGCAGGGCTGGTCTACCAGCCTCCCGGCTCCCGGGACGGAGGGGCACCTAGTGGCCAGGATGGCAAGACTCAGAGGAGAGCAGACACCGGGCCTGGCGTGTGCCTGGGGGAGAAGGGCAGGGCTTGCGGGCTCAAGCCTCTGGGATCCCCCCACCAGCGACCAGTGTCCCCTCGCCCGGCAGCCCGGCCTGAATGGACGGGCTGTGACTCTAGGGGGCGACCCTTCCCCGTTTTCAGGAGAGGAAGTTGGGCAGCCGCGCGCGAGTGCTGCGGGAGAAGCTAAGTTTCGGGACAAAGTTTGCCGGCCTCGTGGACAGCCCCTCTGGCCGCTCCGACGCGGGGTCGTGCCCCGGCGCGCGCGACAGCCCCCCCGGCCGGCCCTTGGGCGCGCGGGGCACCGCGCTGACGCGTCTCCGTCCCCCGCGCTCACAGCCGGCCTTCGGGGAGGCGGCCCGCGCCCTCCCGAGCCCGGGGACAGCGCCAGGAAGGCCGGCGGGGCCACGATGACAGCCGCCCCCGCGCCCGGCCCTTACCTGCGCGGCTCGGAGGCGGCGCCCACAGCAGCAGCAGCAGCAGCAGCAGCAGCGGCGACGGCGGCGGGGACAGCAGCGGGGCGCCCGGGCGCGGCGGGCTGCGCGCTTTCCAGCGGGTGTGGACGTCCATGCCGGCGGGGCGCGGGTCGCGGCGCGCGGGGACACGCGGGGGCACGGGGCACGGCCCGGGAAGGAGCGGACTCGGCGGGGACCGCGCGCTTCAGGAAGTCATGGGGAGCCGGCGCCCGCGTTCTCTTTGTGGCGGCGGCTTCGGGCCGGGGCCGGCTGGCGCGCTCGCCCACGGGCGGGGGTCGACCTTGGCCCCGGGGCGGCCGGGACCCCACTCGGCTCGCAGCCCGCGCCTCCTCGCCTCCTCCGACTCCTTCTCGCCGCCTCCTCGCCGCCGCCGCCCCGCGACCCGCTCCCCGTGGGCGCTCCGCTCGAGCGAGGTCGTGCGCCAGCCGCGGGGACCGGGAGTGCCGACCTCGCCTTGGGCGCCGTGCGCTTTTCCCCCCTTCGCCTCCCTCCCTCGCGCCGGGAAGGCACCCGCCGAGGCTGTCGATCCCCCGCGCCCGCAGCAAATCAGAGCGCGGCGCCGCGCTCGGCCGGGCCGGCCCCCGCCTCCCACTGGGCGCCGCGGGCGCGGGGGTGGGGCCAGCGGGCGAGTCGCGGCGAGGAAGGCTGGCCCGGGGCCCGCGCGGGCGCGGGGCGGGGGCGGCGCCGGCGCCGTCGCCCCGCGAGTGCGCGCGGACGCGCCCCGCGGCCCAGCCGGGCCCCCGACCCCTCCCGCCCGGGTGCCCGCACCTGGCCCACCCCCAGGAGCTACACTGGGCGGGACCCCGGGTTTGATCACTTTGGGTTAAAAAAGAAAAAAAGTTGCAGCGCGGCCCAACTTTTTCTTTTACGTGGAGGAGTTCCGAGCTCGTCTTCTGGGCGGAGACTGAACGTCTAATCCTGCCAGATCGGGGTGCCCAAGACTGTGGCCATCTCGTCTACCCGCCCAGAGGCCCCGCCCTGCACCTTCCCCCTCCCTGCAGACTGGGCGCGGGAGCCCAAGTTAGGGTCTGACTTCCCAAGGGTCCCGGAAGGAGCTTGGAGGTTGCGCCTCTGGGATCTTAATCAGGGGCAGTTGGCAGGCCACCCCCCACTCGCCTCCTCACTTCTGCCTCGTCCCTGGTGACCCCTCTGCCACAAGGCAACCAGAGAAGATGCCCCTTGGGGAGGTGACAGCAGGCAAAGGAGTAGGGGTCAGGACCTGCTGCCCTGGGGACCGCTGTGGGGCGCCTCCCCTCACTTCTTTAAGCCTTGGGGAGGTGTCCCTGGAGCAGCAGGCTGCCCCTTCCATCGGCCCCCCAGGCCCAGAAAGCCTCCCTTCTGGGAGGGCTGCCGAGCTGGTTCTTAGAAAGAGAAGGTGTGAAGGCGAATCAAAAGTTTTGTCCGCCCCACTGAGGCGTCCACCCCCACTCCCCTCAGCCAACAGTTTTCCCGCCTGGGTGCTGGGACAGGGCTGGGGCCCGTCTCCCTGTCTCCAGTTACATCTCCAGACTGGTGGGGCACTCCCCAAATGCCCTTAGTCCCCACCATTCGGGGGAAAGTTAACTGGGCTGGGACGGCCACATGTTGCTTCTTGAGGTGGGTGGTGGGTGGTGGGTGGCGGCTGCCAGATTACTGGCTGGTTCCCCGTCTACCCCGTGTGCCCTCCCATGTGCCCACAGAGCATACAGAGGTGCGCGAGACACACTAAGTAAAGCGACTGTTCTTTCCGGTTTTTATCATTCTTTGGGGGTTTTTTGTGTTTTTGGTTTTTTTGCAACCTGTGTAAATCATACACATGATTAGGGGAAGAGTGTGTGTGTGAGCTGTGTGCACGCATGTGTTTATGTATGAGGGAGGGGTGTGTGTGTGTGTGTGTGTGTGTGTGTGTGTGTGTGTGTTGGTAACGCTAGAGCTGGTCCTTTTATGCAACTTAATGAGACCTTCCACCTAACACTCCCGAGCCGCCAGCCCCCAGCCCTGTCTGGGTCCTAGCCTGCCCCCCACCAGTGGGAAGGCCAGCCTCCCTCCTTGACCTGGGGTGCTGACATAGGTCAGTGGCCTGGCTACTGGGAAACACTACAGACTTGGGGGTTCCAGCGTTTCCCCCAAGGACACAGGGCAGTCCCTCCTGGACACTCAGAGGGCCCATCAGGCACCCACCCAGCCTCCCTCTCTGCAGGGACAAGAAGGTTTGCAGCTCACAGCCTTGAGGAGACAAGACAGATGCATCCTGTCCTATCTCTGGAGATCAAGGAGCACGATGTCTTGGCCAAGTTGACAAAGGTGGGTTTCCTCTCCATCCAAGCCTAGAGGTAGGTCAGGAGGCAAGTTTCCATCCCACCAGTAAAGTCAAAGAAAAGGCCCCAAACTGGGCGGCCTGACCCACTATCCTGGGACCGCAGGAGAACCTGACTGTCTGGATCACAGCTTGAACGCCGGTGAGCACGGTGAGGCAGTCAGCAACCCTACAGGGGCCGCAGCAGGGTCAGGGACTCACCCAAAATGCCAGCTCATCTGTGCTGGAGCCAGATTTCTCACACCAATTGCCCTTCGGGCCCGAAACACGTTGATCACCTCACCCAGATTCACACAACAGTGACATTCTGTGACCCCAAGCCCAGCATCCCCCCAGCCCCCACCCCGGCCCTCCCGCGACTGATTAAAATGAAGAGCCAGTGAAAACTTCATTTAGCTCTTGGCTCTAGAGAGTCTGTGGTGAGCGAGACACCAGGGTCCTTTCAGCATGGGCCTGGGGGTGCCCAGACAGTCTGTCATCCACCTGTGCCGGGAGCGGCCCCCCCGTCTGCACGTGTCCTCCCTGCATCTTCTGTAGTTAACGCCAGTTTCTGCTCCCGCCCACCCCGGCACCTGTGCTTCTAGTCATGGGAGGGACTCGCCACCATCCAGGGCTCTGTGCACCCCGGCCACTGTCACAGTATGTGTCCCACAGTGCCCGGGGGACAGCGGGGCAGTCCAGGTGTGACCCGAGTTTTGCAGCAGGGATCTAAGCGCCCGGCTCGCCCTCCCGCTGCTGGGAGCCCTTCTCACACACTGTGAGCAGAGGAGTTGTGGCTCTCCATGTGAGCACCGTGCCTTGTCTCCCGCCCCCCACCCTGGGGCGGTTTCAGACCCCCGCCTCCCATCTTAAGGGGCCACTCAGCCTCTCAGAGTCATTGCCTGGCTGGGAAATGGCTGGCCCATTCCCAGAGGAACCTCCAAGGCAGCCGGTTCCTTCTTTCCTTCCCCTCTGCAGGCGGGAGCTTCGGGGCCCTCAGATACAGGGTTGGAGCCCAAGTATCTGCTTTCCCTCCAAGAGATCAGAGTTTGCTGGGGCACCGAGGCGGGCCCAGGGCGTCTGGGGGGCACCCAGGGTGAGTGGCTGGGGCTGCGCCCACCACCACCCACAGTGGGGGGTAGCCTTGGGGCGAGTTCCCTGCGGCTGCCCAAGGAGGATGTGCACACCCGTATCCCACCCCTGCAGGTGGTGTCCCAGGCTGGGAGCCACCGCCCGGGCTGGGGCCCCAGTGGCAGCCACAAGTGAGTTCTCCCCAGAATTGTGCAGCCGGGGTGCTCAGCACGCTGGGCCACGCTCTGCCCACAGCAGGGGCTCCCTCCACACGGGGGGCTGGTTCTATTAATCCTAGGGTAACCTCTGAACAATTACTAGCCAAGGTCACCACTTTAAAGACCAAGGACACAGCATGTCCTTTGTCACGCCATTGTCAACACGTTCCTCATTCCACGAGGAGTCAGTGGAAGAGGGCAGGGAGAGGGCTGGGTGGGCCCAACAGCAGGCCCGGGCCAGGCTCCCCCGGCCAGCAGTCGGCGGGGACGGGGCATAAACAGGGCAAGCCAGTGTCTGACGGTCCTGGGGCAGGAAGTCCTGAACGAAGGTGTCGCTAGTTCTTGCAGGCCTCTCTGGGAGTGCAGGTGGCCTCCCCCTCTCGCTGTCCCCGCCCTCCGTCCTTGCTTGTCAGTGTCGGAACTCTTCCCAGAAGGACAGCGAGTCGTACTGAATGAGGTCACCCGAAAATGAAGACGACTTTTTTTTTTAACTTTCATCACCTCTTTAGAGGACTTGTCACCAGAGCCACCTCGGAGGCGCTGGGGCCCGAGATTCAGCACAGGAACGGAGGAGCACGTTCGGCACACACGACCGTGGCAGTCCCCGTCTGTGGGCCTTCTGGAGAAATCCAGGGCACTGTGTTTCCGGGACAATACGGGCATTCTGACGCCCACGGAGGTCCGGGTGGGACCACGTCCAGCAGGAGGGACCTCCGTTGGCATCTCACCCTGGCTGCTGGTCCAGCCCTGCCCCTAGTCTCGCTCGTTTGGCCCACGGGGTGGAGCGTCTAGTATGTGACGCTGGGGGGGGAGGGGTAGCACCCAGGCTGAGGCACGGCCGCCTGCTGTGAAGGCTCCTGAGTCCTCAGAGCCTCCTCTCTCCCTCCCTACCCTTCGCGGGATCCAGGACCCCTGGCCTGCTTCAGGAGCCCCAGATCGAGAGGCTCAGGGCGTGCGGAGGAACACGTCGCCATCTGCGTGACCGTCCGCGGGCGAGCAGGGGCACCCAGGCGTCGTGGGCGGGAGCCGGCCGGAAGGCCACGCGGCCTCGCGGCTCCAGCAGGTCAGTGGAGGGCAGGGTGGCGTCCCGGCCCGGCCCAGCTCACCGTCCGACGTGCTGGGCGACCAGACGGCGCAGTGGGCTGTGCGGGAAGAGCCGGCTCAGGGACTCGGGCTCTCGAGCTCGGGCCCTCGTTGCCCCGGACCCCACGGGTTTACTCAGCTGGCTTCCCCACGGCGCTCTCCCCCAAGCACGGTGAAACTCGCGCAGCTCTGAGAAGGGAAGGCCCCTCCCCACGCCCATCACCCCCGCCCCGGAGCCCTGCGGGGTCTGGGAGCCGTCTGCCCCCAGAGCTCACACCCAGGACCCAGGCGCCACGACCGCCAGGCTACCAGAGCAGACCAGCCCCGGTCACGGGCCGCCATCGTTCAGACCAAGGGCGCAACCTGCGGGAAGGAGGCCAGAGCTTTCGTCGGAGCTTCGGGACCGGCCGAGCCTGGGAAGCAGGCTCTCCGCGGCCGGGGGCCGCCCCATCCCCATCGCTGTGGAGCCCCGGAACAGGGCAGCGTAAGCGGCCGGCACGGGCCAGCCACGCCGCGGCGGGTGAACCCGCTGGGGCCGGCCCCTCGCTGGGCTTCGTGTCCGTGTCCTGCTCGCGACGGCCTGGTGTGTCTGAACCTCGATGTTCCCATCAGGGGCCAAGTAAACTTCGCCGAATAACAGAAATTCCAGGCGAAACAGCCCGTGGTGGACGCGCGGTAAGACTCCAGACACAGAGAGAGAATGTGCAAGCGCTCAGACAGCGGGATGAAGAGACGTGTCTTCCAGGCGTGACTGGCTGGGCTTCCTACCCTCCCGGAGAACGTTCTATAGATAAAAGCTGGGTTTGCAGCCCAGGAAAAAATGTCCCTTGGGAGCATCTCTTCAGTTAACTCTTGTGAAAAAGTATCAGGTGGAGAGAGCTGCCCGGTGGTCAGCGGGCCGTTCCCCAGATGCAAATAGCATTTCTAGATGCCTGTGGTCGCACCGGCGACCTTCCCCGGCCCATGACCTCCCTTTGGAGGTAGGTGTCCGTGAAGCCCCGAGCAGAGGGCCTTCTGGGCGTGCGGGGCTGACTCGGACCTCGGCCCCTCATGTCTTTAAACAAGGTTCTGGGGCGCCTGAGTGGTTCAGTTCGTTGAGCGTCTGCCTTTGGCTTGGGTCGTGATCCCAGGGTCCTGGGATCGAATCCTGCCTCAGGCTTCTGCTCAGCAGGAAACCTGCTTCTCCCTCTGCCTCTCCCACTGGTTTGTGTTTTCTCTCTTGCTTCTCTCTCTCTGTCTCTCTCTCATAAACAAAATCTTTAAACAAAACAAAACAAGGTCCCATGTCCAGGGGCCACCATCAACCCACCATAGCCCTAGAGCTATCCAGTCATCCCCACTGGTGAGCCCGAGAAGACACGGGAGCCAGCCACGGTGTGGGACAAGGGGTCAGTGGCACCTGCTGTGCGGCCCAGTGCCCATGCCAAAAACCTCCTGTACTTCCCATGTCCTGAGAGCAGGGGACGTCCCCAGCAGCGGGCTTGAGCTGGCAAGAGGACGAGGGAGCCTGGTGGAGGCCTGCGTGCGACGGCACATTGTCCAGGCGTGCCAAACACCGTCTGAGATTGTTGTTTTTTCCAGTAGGGCCTAGTTTTATTTGTTTTCATTTTTAGTATTAAATCAATGTTTTTAATGGAAATAGCTCCCGCATTAAATTTTCTTCCATAAGAGGAAGTAAAAGGGAATATAGAAATTTGAATGAGCCTCCCAAACTGGACCCAACCCAGAAATCAAGCTCCTTTGCTCCCCAGAACCTCTGAGCCGAGCCCGTGAGCCGGGCCTGTGCGAGGATGTGCATCACGTCACATGTGGGTCAGAATTCAAGCTCAGAGCATTTTTGGAAATGGGTGTCCAGCGCCGTCGGGTCAGTCAGTGGAGGAACCAAGGTCCCAGTCCAGGCCCGCCCACCCCAGGATGCACGCTCTGCGCATGGCGCCTTCCCGCAAAACCAGCACAGATCAGATCCAGCCTGCCGCCGGGAAGGCAGGGGCAGGGGTTCAGAGCTAACGGGGATCCCAGGTCCGTCTGGCCGTGTGAGGCTGACAGTGGTTCCCAAAGACAGTTCCAAGTCCTAATCCCCAGAACCTACAATGTGACCTTATTTGGGAAAAGGGTCTACACAGATGTGCTTGAGTTAAGGGCCCTGAGATAAGGAGATCATCTTGGTTTGGCCAGCGGGGCCCTAAATGGGGCCCTAAATGCCACAGAAGTGTCCTCAGAAGAGGAAGACGGGGGGTGGGATTCAAAACAGACAAACAAAAGTCAAGATGACAGGATGGCTCAGGCAGAGACTGAAGAGACTCTGCCACGAGCCCCAAGCCACGGGACATCTGGGCCAGCAGAAGCTGAGGAGACCAGGAAGGACCCTGCACTGCAGCCTCGGCCAGGAACACAGGCCCGCAGACCCCTTGATCTTGGGCTGGGGACCCCCAGAACGGGAAGAACTTGACTCTGTGTGGTCATTTGTTACAGGAGCCGTGGCCCACCAGCATACTAGCCTCCCGGGGCCGCTGGGCCAGGTGGGCAGGCCCAGAGCATGGGGTACCTGGACAGGGTCTGGGGAAGTGAGGGTACCAGGTGACAGGTGTGCCTTGTGTCCAGGCCCTTTCACTGACATGGCCCAGTGATTCCACGTCCTCCCCATTGGCCAAGGGAGGGCAGCTGTCCCCCCACTTGGCCAATGGGGTGGATATGGGAGAAGGCACTGGGCCTGCACCACCCTAAATGTGCAGCGTCTGGGAGGAGGAGAGGGTGAGCTCAGGGAGGCATCGGGTGACCCTACGTCCAATGACAAGTGTCCTGTCAGAGCTGCATGGCAGGGAGGCACTGGGAGAAAGGGGGAGGCTGTGTGACCATGGAGGCAGAGGCTGGAAGATGCCACCACAGCCCAGGGACACCGCCGGGACTCCCAGGAGCGGGGAGGGGCCGGAGGGGCCAACGGCAAAGAGAACGGATCTCTAGGGCCTGCAGCGCTCTGCTGTGGCCACCGTGGGACACAGACACCCTGGGCAGGGAGGTCCCCCACAACCCCAAAGCTTGAACATCCGAGAGACCAGCTGAATGCTCCCCGAGCTGGGGCTGCCACGGGGTCCACCCTCGCGAGTGCCTGGCACCGTGAGCCCAACGGCCACCGGTGGTGCTGGAGCTCCGAGAAGGCTGGTTCTGCAGCCCCAGCTCGCCGCGACCGTCCCCCTGGCCTACACGTCCCACCTCTCCGCTAAGGAAAGTCCGGACTCTGCGCCAAGGAAAACGAAACAGAGTGTGTGAGCCACTAATGAGACCCTGGGCCTGGCCTCTCCGGCTGCTGCCCCGGGGGGCACGTTCATCCACCAGGGAACCCCGCCAAAGCCGCTGCCCGCTTAGGAATTTCCCCTCTGAAGCTCGAGGGTCCACGCCAGTTTGGAACCTGGGATCTGGCTCCTTGCGGGAGAACAAAAGCAATGGGGCCGCGGGCAAACGCTGGGTCGATTCGGGCCCCTTTATTTTAGTCAACAAGGAGATTTGTTTTAATGGGAACCAGGACACCCCCCTGGTTGCAGACTTGTCCCCTCCCTCGGTCTCCACTACGGCTCCCTCCCCCGCCCCCCCAGGCAGGACAGCTGGGAACTCTGTGGAGGGGGTGGAGGGAGGCTGGGGACGGTACCTCGGGCCTCTGCCCTGGCCCCCGGCTCCTCTGCCCAAGAGCTCTGTGCAGTGGGCATTGCCCCTCACCGTGGCCCCTGGCTGCCCTGCCCCCGGGGGACACAGGCTGACCCACTTCCCCAACTGGGGAGAGAGAAGCCCAGGAACATAAGTGCTTCCTGGGAGCCCCACGGACACCCCAGCCGGGACACTTCACCTCTCTCTGCCTCATCCCTAAAACTGGACCGTCCGAGGACCGTCGCGAGGATCTCGTGAGATAAAACGCACGCTCGCGGTGGGTCCCGCATCGGCTAATGTCAAGCAGGCTTTGGCCGGGGTGTGGGAGTCAAACAGGAAGGCCCCCGGCGGCGGGTCTGTTTCTGAGCTGGCCAGCTGGCCGGCGGGGGCACCTCAGACACCCGGGAGGGCAGGCACCGCTTATAACCTCAGAGCTGGTAGGAGCCCCTTCCCCACGATCCAGTGGACGGCCCCTCTCTTTCACTTCTACAGACCCTGGAGAATCTAATCTTGACCCTGACGGTCTATCCCGAGGTCCGTTTACCTGCCACATATGTGAGGAGAGGCTCCACGTTGGGCTGGCGCTGGCGTGTCCAGGCTCGCAGCTGGCTTCGTAAAATGCACTTCCGAAAATGTGGGAGTCTTTACACCACGGAAATTGGCAGACGGTACAGATCTGGGTCTTTCTCCTTAAAGGCTTGGGCAATCACCATTTGCCAGTGCCCCTAAACGGGCACCTGACCTTGGTCTACTTCCTGGAGGCCCAGGAGGTGGCCACCATCTTTCCCCAGAAGCTTTCAGGGACCTCTCTAGCCCTCAGGGGAGGACGGGAGGCAGGCTCTTCCCCTTATCCATTTTAAAAGCCCAGATTTCCTCTGGGGAGGCCATCTGCTTTCCTAAGGAGCTGTCTTTTCTAAACAACTGTCTTCAGATATTTAAAGGACCGTCCCCTGGAAAAGAAGTTCTTCCATGTGCGCCCAAGGGGCATAGAAGCAACCCTGGGCGGACATTTAGGGGAAACGTCTTCCTTTCATTCCACGTGCATGTCAGAGCTGCAGACCCTCCCGGGGATCTCCTGCTCTGAGCCTCTCCAAACCCAGCCTAGTTCCAGAGATCCGTTCGCTGGGCGCGGATCCCTCCTGTGCTCTCCCGCCGGGCGTGCCCACCCCATCCCGCATGGCCACCCGCGTCGGTGGGAAGTCAATGTGTGTAGACCGATACGCCCTTTATTTGCATCAAGCTGGGGAACCACGAAGCTGGGCTATGTCTGAGGCCATCACCTGAGGTCCTCAGCAAACAGCCTCGGAGGTGGATTCCGTGTTACCGTCCTTGACTGAGGTACCAGGCACCGTAAGGCTCGCTGGCGCCTGTCCCTGTGGGGTCTGGGGCTGTGTTTGCAAACTATGAGCTTCCATTCAGACCAGCCACTGGACAGCCTAGATACAAAGCATGTTGTTTTGTTTTGTCCACTTTTCCAACACATTAAAACAACAGTGGATTTTAAACTGGGTTGATGGTCTTCGGAGGGGACAGTGATGCCTTGTCTGCAGATCAACCTTCAGTTAATGTCACAGAAAACAAAAGTGATAGGTGTCGTCCAGGGCATGCAAAGTCTCCTTCTGTTTCCGGCTGTTTACACTGGATACGATGCCTTCAACACAACTTGCCTTGTGTCCTTCTCCAGAAACTCAGAGGAGGAGCAAAGACGACATGTGGAGGCCCCTCTCAGTGCCGTGCACCCCTAAGCCTGGGGCTCCCAGCCGCCGGGCGGGACTGTGTTCTCATGGAGAATGAACAGCTGCCTCCCAGACACCCAAGTCAGGGCACACTGCCCAGGAACTGGGCGTCTGTGGAGGTACTCGAGACACGAAATCCCGTTTTATTCTTCCAACAAGCCTAGAACGTGGCAGCTGTCACCTCTGCCTCATGAACGAAACCCAAGGCTTAGGGAAGGGAAGAAGCGTGTGGTCTGGGATTTGGACCAGCCTCCCCGGCTCCACAGCCATCGTCCTGTCTCTGTCATTACCCTCGCTCCCCATGCCCTTGCCACTTGGGGCACCCGAACTAGTTGTCTCTGTGCCGGGGCCCCTTTTAGGCTTGAGCCAGGGTCAGGGAACACGGGCAGGCTTCCGTTCCAATGCACACGGAGTTGTGAGTTTGAGTGGCTGCCGTGTCTCTTTAAGAAAGCATCAGCCTCGGGGGCAGAAGGGCCTGTGGGGTCAGCTCATTGCCTAATTCCAGTGGCTGACCTACTTTTCCTCCTCCTTTTGGGGTTGAGGCTGCCTGCTCCAGAGAGACTCTGCCCCGTCTGCTGTACCCTCCAGGCGGCATGAGTCAATGGGCAGGAAGGTCCTTGTCACTCTGGGCACTGAGCAGCTGGGCCTGGATACCCCACACCCACCCCCGTTCTGGAGGCGCTGGGACAGCTCCCATTCCCTGCTGGGACAGACTCTTCCCGAAGGCCAGAGTGTGGGGAAGTCACAGGCCCTGTCACCCACTCCAGCCCACGGGCAGGCCCAGCCGGGGACAAAAGGCCATAGAGGGTGCCATACAGGTCTTGAGGCAGGTGAACCCTGGCCTGTGAGAGCCTCATTCAGATGTAAACAGGATGAATTTGGAGTCCGTTGAGCAGAATGCCAGAAAGCAGGCTTGGGGGGTGTTGGCCCTCCTGAGACTGCGTAGCTGCTGCTGGAGCATTTCTGAAGTATTCTAGAGGCTTCCGGAAAGCTGACGGTTCCTTTGTGCAGAGACATGAAGGGAGGTAGAGCAGACGGCTGGCTAAAATTTTGGTCCCATTTTTTTAATAGGGTTTGGCTTTGTTTTTTACCACCACTGCCCCCTCCACCAGTTCTGAGAAAAGAAGCTCTGAGAGACGTCTGAATGCCCAAAAGTGAACCAGAGCTGCAGCCCCCCCACCCCCACCCCCCGTGGCGGGGCATGACATTAGGGCCACAGGTGACGCGCGGCTGCTGAGACGTCCGTTTAAAATGCATTAAAACCAAAGACAATCTCAAGTCCAGCCCTCGGTCGCAAGAGTCCCACGTCAAGCGCCCGATGGCCGCGGGCGGCTGGTGGCCACCAGGGATGCAGTGCAGACACGGGAGCTTCCCACCCGTGCGCGGAGTTCTACTGGACTTTGGACAGTGTAGGTCCAGAGCCCCAACGGGCCCACAAGCCAGGACACGGCCTTAAAATGCAGAGCCCTTGTTCCACCCCTGGAGATCCCGCTCAGCGGGGCCCAAATCCTAAAGCCAGTATTCGAGTGTTTAAGAAGCTGTGGGTAAATCTGATGAGGGATACAATGAGCAACAGACACCCGCGGCCTCGGCGCACCGCACCCCTGTCCCGGGAGCTCTGGCTCCAAGATCTCCCTCACGGATGCTCACATCAACTGATGAGGGCTGGCCCCAAAGGCTCGGCCATCTTCCACGTGCACCTCTATGGCTTCGTCTGCGGAGTGAGGGGCTCCAGCCCCCTGGATGGCCGTGGCACACTTCGGGCTCACAGCAACACAGACGTAGTCATTTCCATGTTAAAACCAGTGGCTCCGAAACACGGTAATTGCCATGGAGCTCAGCGTGAGCCCTGTCTACTGAAAAATAGCCTCAACCCTCCAGAATGTTTTAATGGAAATGACTTTCAAACACAGAGAACTGGCAAGGGAGCCAAAAACCAGTTTCTTGAAAACGACTCATGCAGTCTGGCCCGCATCAGGCCGTTGGTCCCTGCACAACCAATGCTTATTTCTGTCCATTCAGAGTTTGTAGAGTCTGCTCGCGATTCGTTTGAGTTCCGGAAAATTCATCAGCGCGACCCAGGGCAGGGCTCTGAATGTCCACAGCTGGCCCTGCCAGCAGGGCAGCCCTGGCCTTCCTCCTGCAGCTGGCCGGCCACGGCCAAGGAAGCGTCCTCGGTCACCGGAGCTCGCGGTGGTCCCCGTCCACAGCCAGCCTCTCTCCCACGACCACATGCCCCGGACGCTGTCAGATGGCTCCGGGCTCCCACTCAGCTATCAGAGGGCTGCGGAACAGCAGCCTGGGCTGGCTCCGGGGCTGGGCACCGTGGCTGCAAAGTGGCACAGAGCACAGGCCCTGCCTTTGAGGGGCTCAGTCTGCAGCTCACTGCTGTGCACCCCAAGAAGCTCCATCTGAGAAGCTGGAGAAGTGGTGTGTGTCCGCGGGAGGCTGAAGTAGTTCTGGAAGGAGATGTGGGCGGGGGGGAGGAGGAAAAGAAGGAGGGAAGGAGAGAGACC
Source organism: Enhydra lutris kenyoni (assembly GCF_002288905.1). Taxonomy (NCBI): domain Eukaryota; kingdom Metazoa; phylum Chordata; class Mammalia; order Carnivora; family Mustelidae; genus Enhydra; species Enhydra lutris. Next base: position 38,198,485 of record NW_019154097.1, read on the forward strand.
GAGGGAGGAAAAAGGGAAGGAGGGAAGGGAAGGGGAGGAAGGACGTGAGGGAAAAGGGGAAGGAGGACCCGGAGGGGAGGGAGGGAGGAAGAGGGAAGAAGGGAGTGAGTGGGGAGAGGGAGGGAGAGAGGAAGGAGAGGGAGGGAGTGAGGAGGGAGAGGGAGGGAGGGAGAAGAGGGGGAGGGGGAAGGATGGAGGCCAGGAGGGGAGAAGAGGGAAGAAGCCAGTCAGGGAGGGGAAGAGGGAGGGAAGGGGAAGGAGGGAAAGGGAGGGAGAGGGAGGACAGGGAAGGAGAGAGGGCAGTGAAGGAGGAAGGACAGGGAAGAATGGAGGGGGGAAGGGGAGGGAGGGAGGGAGGAAGGACAGAGAGCGATGGACGGAGAGGAAGGAGGGAGGGAGAAGGGAAGGAAGGGCAGGGGTGGGGGGAGGGGGGAAGACGCTTGCCCAGGAAGAAAGGCCTCGCCGAATGGACGCCAGGCCGGAGGCACAGAAGGCCCCCGAAGAAGGAGGAGTGGACAAGGCCACCCGGGGCGGTGTGGGGGCATCAGTGTTTTGAGGGCGGGAGGGCACAGGAAGTGACGGTGGCCGCGGGCTGTGAACCACGAAGGGCCACATCTGCCCGCAGCGGTATGACTGTTGTCCCCCAGCCGCATCAAAGCGAACCAGAAGCACAAGCCAGCCTTCTTCCTCAGCCCTGCTCCCCAGGGTCGAGCACGGGGCCCAGCGCGCCGGAGCCGGATGGGGACCAGACTGAGCAGAAATCCCGCGGCGGGGTCAGGGGTGCGGGTGCAGCGTGTGCCTCCGCAGCCTGGGAGTTCCTGAGCCAGCGGCCCTGGCAGGGTCAGCCCCCAGCAGGGTTGGGTCCCCGTCACCCCACGCTCTGTTCCGGCCGCGTCCCCGGACGCAGGTCTGGCCCGACTCCTGCACAGAGTGGAAGCAGACTTCTCGACAGCCGGTTCCCAGCCTCCTGCTGCCCACACGGGGCCCAGATGACTCCGTCGCAGGCCGCCCTGCACCCTGGAGGGACGGAGCATTTATCCCCGGATCCACCCACCAGACACCCGCAGCTCCCACTGGAGGCAAAGCACAGCCTCTCCAGACATTGTCACATGTCCCTGGGGGGCGGGGGCCTTCCATGAAGAGCCACTGGTATCCCCGGACTTGGGGTGAGTCCTTGGCTGCCCTTTCCAGCAGCTCACAGAACCCCCCAGCTGTGTGCCCGCGTGTGTGCCCACACCCAGGGCGCTCTCCGGGGAGAGGGACTGGCAGGTGCTCATGGGCGCGCAGCCCCTACAGCTTCAGACCCGTGATCTAGAAACGCCAGGAACTTCTTCCATGAAGCGTTACACGGTAAACACTTTTGGCATTGCACGAAAATCTGCACAACCACACAGCTCTGTAGGCGTGGCGGGAACAGTCACAGGTCATAACTAATGACGGGTAGGACTGTGTCCAGGCAAAACTTTATTCATGGACCTTGAAATCTGAATTTCATAGAATTTTTATGTGTCCGAAAACAGTCCTCGTCTCCTCCTTTGAACTGACCAGCTGCACGTGGAACCACCTGCGGCCCGGGGAGCACGCATGAGCAGCAGCTGGCTCTGGCCCGTGGGCCGCGGTTTGCTGAGCCTGCCCCAGGCGCAGGCTTTTCCAGCGGTGCCAGCGGTCAGTCCCGTCTGACGCCACAGTGGCCTTCCTGAGACAACCACCCCAAAGCCCCACTGTGGCCTGTCCTGGGACCATGTGCCCTGATATGGGGGGGGGGGCTCGCCCTGTCAGCTTCCGTCCCAGGACACCCCAGGACACACAGTTCTCTCCCTGGAGCGGGAGTGGGTGTCTGGAGACGAGCGGGAAGGGATGGACATTAACAGGAAAAGAGCTGCATTAATCAGTAATCATTAATCAGTGTGTTAATCCGGCTTGGTGAGAAAGGTCATCAAAAATGTGACAGTGATGGCCGGGCCACTGCTTATCAGAGCCGGGGCCGCTCGGCCTGACAGGAGGGAAGGTCATTTGTCTGCCAGGCCCGGCTCAGCAGCTGTGCCGTCCTGCCCTCGAGCACAACGCTGCAATGCTGGTCTGCGACACCCTCAGCCCAAAAGGGTTCTACCCTCCGGGGACCGGCTGCCCTATTTATAGCTCGGCCCGGACCCTCTCAAGTGGCAATTTCACGCCCATCCATCAATCTGCCCTTCCAAACTGGTACTTGTAGGTCCACAGAGAGAGCCCAAGAACCACAATTACTAGACTCTCCATCTGGGGTTGCTGGGGTGGGGTCACAATTAGGATTCCAGAAAGGCTGTGGCCCAGGGCTTTGTCCGCGGGCAGGACACGTTGGCTGTGGGCAAGAGTGGAGGCCCAGAGGTCGCGTGGGCCGGCAGCCTCCAAGACCAGGCCCGGGCAGCCCTGTGCCCTAGTGAGCTCCACTAGCCAGAACCCAGGAGCTCGCGGGGACCCGGGATGCCCCGACCGAGCCCCACGGTGCATGAGCGTGGCACAGGCTCAGCTCCCCGCATGCCACACAGGCGCACGCCCCGCAGCTCCCCACGGCAAAGGGGCCGGGAATCCACGTCTGCGGACGGCTCACACAGTCGAACTCCTGTCCTGGATTCAGACAAGACGCAGGGCCTCCTGCGAAGGATTCGCCTATCAGTATGAAGAGCCGAGTGGGTCCTAAAAACACCGCCAGCTGGGGGTGCGCACCACACCGGAGCCGCCTGGGGGTGGTGGGGACGCAGGTGAGGGGCACCCAGTTCGGGCTGCGCACCCAGTGCCAGCTCAGCCTGACTGGAAGTCAGGCGGGGCACCAGCCCAGCCACGCGCTGGCCAGGGACCTTGGCCCGTCACTCGGCTGCTCTGGGCCAGCTTTCTCTCAGCCCTAAAAGGGGCAATTGCACTAGGTGATCTGGGGTCCGATCCCACCCTTCCCAGCCAATGCAGCCCACTCTGGAGTCCTTCCCAAGCCCGGCCCCACGCATCAGAGAGGACCATCCAGAGCGACCGGTGAGCTCTGCCTTCAGACAGCTGTGGTTCAAACCCTGGCTCCCGTGTGCCCCACAGGATGCGTCCTTTGTGAGCCTGTAGGTGAGGAAGACCCCAGGGCCCCACAGATGTGTGTCCAGCAGATGGGGTCCAGTCACCTGCAGAACGGGCTTAAGGCACCTCTCCAGGGCCCACTTCCTCCTTGGCCCCTCTAGTCCCAGGAAGGGTCCCATCTGGCCTTGTCTCCACAAAGCAGTGTTTCTCATAAGCCGGCACGTGTCGGGGCAGTTCCTGATAAGCCGGGGAGCCCCACGCTGATAGTCGGTCTTCCCACAGGTCCCTGCAGCCCACACCAGAGGTGCTGGTGGGAGGCAGCCCATACACTGCAGGGAACCACCCCTGGGTGACCCTGCCCCGCCCACGGAGGGGAGCCTGGATGTTGCCGGGTCCTATCTAAGCTGACAAAGGGCAACATGAACGCTGTCACTGGGTCCCTGTGTGTCCCTCCAGCCCTCGGGCTTGTGGGACAAGGCCGGCCTCTCCCACCCTGACCCAGCTCGGGTTCTGCGGCAGGTGGTGAGGCCCCGGCAAGCCCCTGGCAAGACCCTGGGCCTTACAGTATAGCCACCCGGTCCGGGAACTCCAGGGTCACATGCCCACCAGGACCCCCATACGTCATGACAGTCTGCCGTGGTGTAGACAAGAGGCACCACGGGTATCCCGTGAGGTCTGGGTAACCCCCAACTCCACCACTGACCGTAGGCTGACGGCGACGTCCCGCCACCATGTCCTCAGATTTCAGCGCGGAGACCAGCACCGCCCAGGGCAGGGCACTCAGCAGAGAAGCAGGAGACGTGGCTGCGCCCCCATCCCCACCCCTGGGCGGCCAACACCCAGCACAAGGCAGGGGCACAGGTGGGGCAGGGCCCGGGGCAGAACGGCCGCCCACTCACCACGCACCCAGCCAGGCCCCCTACCTCCACTTCCACACGTCCTTTCTCATGCCCTCCCCTCGGAAGCTGGACCATCCCTCCAGGACCCGGGGCCACCCCCAAAGCCTGCGTGCCCCTCTCCCCTCCACAAAGAAGCCAAGGCCGTGTGCGGGTCTCGAACTGCCTGGATTGGCCCACGCTGCCTTCTGAGCAAGGAGGGCGAGGGGCCTGGACCCTGCCTGGGAACCACCTGGCCGCCACGTCCACCCCGGTCCCCGGGCGGCCAGGCAGGCGAGGCACGTCCGAGAGTCCTGAGAAAGGGAAGTCAAGGAGCCTTAGGACAAACAAATGTTGGTGAACTTGAGGAAATGGAAAACATCAACTCCGTTCCCTGGCAGGAGAACCAAGAGAAGGGCTGAACAGAGCCAAGGAGGGTTCCGGCTGGCCCGGCGGGCTCGGAGCAGCTGGTCTGAGCATCAGGCACGGGAGCCAGAGCTCAGCATCCCGGCCGACGTGCCCCATGTGTGCAGGCCTGTGGGACGCTCATAAAAGCCACTGGTTCCGGGCTGGAGAGGGGAGCAGCGCAGGGGTGAAGGACAGAGAGCAGTGCAGGCGGCCCTGCAGCTAAGCTCTGCCATCCCTGGGCCACCCGTCTGGGATCTGCTGTGGCTACAGGGGCAGAGAGGGGAGGGTCTGCTCCCTTCTGCGTCTCCAGAGACGACACGTCCAAGAACTCGAGCTGGGCTCTTGCAGGCAGGGGAACGACAGACAGGCCCTGCGCTTCGAGAGGCCGTGAGGCTGGCAGAAGGAAGGGCTGCAGGACTTCACCCTCAGGGCAGGAGGGTGCCATGGGCGGCAGGGGAAGGAACTGCCGTCTGAGCCGCTGGGAGGCTTGGGCTGCAGTCACAGAGTTGAGCTAAAGGCCCGGGACTGAGGGGCACGACAGTCTGGGGGGGGGGCAGACAGGGGTTAAAGTAAGGCGGCTACAGGGCACCTCCGAGGCCCGTGCGCCCTCTAGGTTTCCATGCTGCCCTCCTGGGCCCCAGGCAGCCCCCGGCATCACACCTTACACCAGGGCCTGGAGGCCCAAGAGTACTAGGTCTTTCCAAGGACTGTTTGAGGAGCTCAGGACAGGCCCCGGGACTGCCGCTCTGCCAGAATTCCTGGCCCTTCCCGCCCCAGTCGCAGGAGACAGGAGCAGAATCACCATGACTGGCTGGGGCAGGGACGGGGCCAGGTATGGGGCAATGCTCAGGGGCCACCAAAGACCCTCGTGGCCTCCCCTGTCTGCTGGTCCCGTCACCGCCAAGGAGCCAGCTCTCTGGATACTGAGGGACTTCGGCCATGCCCATGTGCTCTTGCCACTCCTGAACCCAAGCTTGTGCCTCCTATCTCCCACCTCTGGCTTCCCCACCCCGGCAAAGTCATGCTGTGAACGCCACTCAGGGCCACGGGCAAGCATCCAGGAGCTGCACCTGCAGATGGTGATGCCCCACAGGGACCCCATGACCCACAGGAGCAGAGCCAGAGGGTAGAATCTTCCCTCTCCCTCTAGAGGGAGCAGGCATCAGGATTCCCAAAGCTCCAGCGGGCTGTAGCCCCAAATCCACTTGTAACACATGGGTCTTTGCCTCAAACTAGCACAGCTGCATTCCCTGAGCATGTGGACAGCACAAAGGGGTACGAGCTTCCAAGAATCAGTCAACAAGAAAGAGCCATGCAGGAGGCCGTTCATGCAGTGCTCGGTAAATGGGGAGCCCCAGAACGTGAACAAGCTTGTCCGAGTGATGCCTTAAAGAAAACAATGGCTCTGGGCCCAGATGGTTGTATGGCCACTCTTCCAAACACTCGGAACCCTTAGTGGAATTCAATCCCACTAGAACTCATTATTCCCAGGCTACGCACGTGGCTGCAAACCAACAGAAGGAATGCAAGATTTCAGGTCACTTTACAAAACTGCGCGGTCCTTCTGCCGAGATCAAACAAATGGAAAGGAAAAAGTAGTTCATGAGTGCTTCTAGGGGTCAAATTCTGCCTGAAGCACGTTATTTGTCGAATGGCATGGGTAAAATTACTGTCGCCCACCTTACATAAGGGAAACTGAGGCACAGCTGGGGTGAGTCAGGAGCAGAGTTCAAACCTGGAGGGCACACACCAGAGCCTGCACCGTGACAAACAGCCTCACCTATGAATTTAGGTGGGAAAATCCTGAATAAGAAGAGGAGGAGATCAAATGAGTAGCATGTTAGATGATTAATACACCAGAACCAGGTAGGAATATCAGAAGATCATTCCTGTCTTTGTAAATTAAAGAAAAAAAAGTTTTCATTACATTGGCTTGATGAAAAAATTACATTTGTTAAGTAATTGTCACATACCACCAAAGAGTACAGCAAAGACCACACCCCAATTCCCAGGGGAGGACACAGGACATTGCCGTCTGTGCCCTCACCAGCCCTCTACTTTCTCTCTCAGGGGGAACTCATTCCCATGTTTCATCCTACCATGCCCTTGGTGCTTCACCTCACAACTTTTATCCCAATACACTGGATTTGCGTGCTCTTGGAACTGACAAGTGATATCTTGCTGTGATTTTTCCTCCTCCTGCACTTTTTAAAAAGATTATATTTATTTGACAGAGAGAGAGACAGCAAGAGCAGGAACACAAGCAGAGGGAGTGGGACAGGGAGAAGGAGGCTTCTCGCCAAGCAGGAAGCCCCATGAGGGGCTCGATCCCAGACCCCGGGATCATGACCTGAGCCGATGGCAGAGGCTTCACCGACTGAGCCCCCCAGGCACCCCTCCTCCTGCATTTTTGACCAACCCTTTATTTCTGAGATCGTCTGTTCCATTAAAGGCTGTCTGGCATCTTCACTCTTGCACAATACCCCATTACATGAGTCTAATACAACGTCTGTGCCCGTTCCCCTCCTGGTGGACATTCGGATGATTTTTCACAGTTTGTCACTGTGAAAAGTTCTTCTGCAAGTGCTCATGGGTGTACGTCCTGGAGCCACACCCTGTCATGGATCTGCTGGGTCACGGGATACTATCCTACCTACTCAACATGACGTCATACGCTTGACTGTGTTCCACAGCGACTAAACGAACTGACGTTCCCAGAAGCCATCGCAAGAGTGTTTGCTGTTTTCCCTCCTCGCCAAAATTGATATTTCTGTGATTTTTCATTTTTACATATGGTAGATGTGAAAACATACAGTTTTTTTTTTTTTGCACTTCCCCATTACTAATGATATTGAATGCCTCTCATTTTCTGAACCAAATCCAGTCGGTCTTGTATAAGCCTATTTCTAGAGCCTGTGTTTTGGTCCATCAGTCTGTCTCTGGTTGCCCCAAAGCCCCACTGCCTGAAGGACGGTTAGCTTTATAATGAGTCTTGAATGTGGGGAGTGTAAATCCTCTTTCTCTTCTCCAAAACTATTTTGGCCATTTACTCTAGGCCCTTTGTGTTTCCATCTAAACTTTAGACTTAACTTATAAGTCTCCATAACAATCCTTTTGTCAGTCCACTGTCCTCCTGTATCAGCTTTTCAGCTAAATGGAGACTTTGGAAATTGCAATATGGATTCTTGATTTGTTACGGTCTTTCAGGCACGTCACAGTCAAAAATGCTAAATATCATAAATGAAATCTTAAAAGCAGCCTGTGGAGCGTGCGTAATGGAAAGAGCCGGTGCTCTTCCAAGCAGCAGCAGTGAGCATGACAGCTGACTTTTCAGCTCAACTATGGAAACCAAAAGACAATGGAATGGCATCTTTAAAATCTTGGCAATACAGAATTCTATAACCAGTGAAAATAGTCTCACAAATTGGGATAAAATAAGGGCTCCTGGGTGGCTCAGTTGTTAAGTGTCAGCCTTTGGCTCAGGTCATGATCCCAGAGTCCTGGGATCAAGCCTCACACCGAGCTCCCTGCTCAGTGAGAAGCCCACTTGTCCCTCTCCCACTTCCCCTGCCTGTGTTCCTTCTCTCACTGTCTCTCTCTCTGTCAAATAAATAAATAACATCTTTTTAAAAACTGAGATAAAATTGTTTTCTTTAAAAAAAAAAAAAAGGATTTTGTTTATTTGAGAGAACAAGTGAGAGAGCATGAGCAGGGGGAAGGGCCAACTCTTCGCTGAGCCAGGAGCCTGATGTGGGGATTGATCCCAGGACCCCAGGTCCATGACCTGAGCCAAAGACATATGCTTAACCGACTGAGCCACCCAGGCACCCCTACAGAGGTTTTCATATAACAAAAGGAAAGCTTCAAGAGTTTGTCACCAGGATTTACACACTGTAAGAAATGTTGTAACAATGCAGAACCAAACCAACTTTATGGCACAAGAGGGTATGGGTGTAATGGAGTGAAACTGGTGTCAAATTCTTGCATTTGGGGGGAGGTGACCCTAATAAAGATTCTTTTGTCTCAAGTCTGTTCATCTGATATTAATCTGTCACTTTTCTTGTTATTAGTGTTTACTTGGTCTATCCTTATGTTTTAGATATCTCTCTTCCAAATAACTTATAACTGGATTTCCAAAAACTATGGCTTAGGAATCTTTATCTTTTAATTGCGTTTCTAATCCATTTACACTCATTTTAATCACTGATGTGTAGATTCATTTCTGTCCTTTATTTTGTATTTGTCTTGCGTCTTTTGTTTCTTTTTCTTCTCTCTTCTACTTTCTTCCTGTTGTTGATTTTATTTTCCCTTTGTAGTGACATAAACTTTGCTACTATTAATGCCTCCCTAAACATTTAAATACACACACCGAACTTATCAAAATTCAAAGTCCTTTAATAGATTTACTTTCAAACAGTGAAGATTTAATATTCCTTCAAATCATTTCTCACTTTCTGACTTTTCTATTATTGTAATTTTAAAACTCTATAAGGCACGTTCGTTGTTTTGTATATCCAACATCTAACTACATTTGCTACATACGTACCACTCCCTTTGGTCATCACTTCTCCTTCTGTCTCATCTCCCACCTAAGATGATTGTCACGCAGCCCATATATCCTCCAGAGTCTCCTCTAGGGAAGATTGGTTGATAGAGAAATTTTTGTTAGTCTAAAAATGTTTTTATTTTCCCCTTATTCTTGAAAGATTATTTCCTTCCAGTGGACACATCCAACATTGATTTTTCTTTTGTTATTTTTTTTCCCAGAAAGTAATGATTCCACTCTCTTCTGCTTCCTACTGTTTGATACTGACAAGGTAGGAGTCACTGTCATTCCTTGTGGGAAATTTGCCTCCCTCTTTCGTACTTTTACGATCTCTTATTCTTCGGGGTTCTGCATCTTCACCATGTCTCTGGGTACAGAATGGATTTAATTGTCCTGCTTTGGATTTGCCAAGCTCAATGAACATGAGTACTAGGGTCTTTCAGCAGTTCTTGGAATTTTTGGCCTTGTTTTCTCCAGATATTGTCTCTTCTCCCTCTGATTGGATGTGAGTTAAACCTTCTCACTTGATTCCTATCGTTCTCATCTCTCTTCTAGATCTCACTCTCTTTTCCTTCCTGTGCTACAATCAGGGTAATTTTTACAGCTCCATTTCCCAGTTTATCGTTTCTCTCTTTCATTCTGTCTAATCTGTGGTTAACCTCATCCATTGAATTTGCAGTTTTGGATGGAACGATTTTCATTTTTAGTGATTATATTTGGATCTTTAACACGTCATCTTGGTCATTTTTTTCATATTCTCTCCTTACCCCTATTTTAATGTCCGCATTTCTTTAAGCATACCAAATACATATTCTTGTCGATTACTTCCGATATGTGAAGCGTGATGTGTGATCTTCCGGTTGCTGTGCTTCATTTTCTGTTTTTCGGTTGGGTCTTGTTCACGGGGCCATGTTTCCTCATGTATAATGGGATTCGGAAAACAGACCTCAAATCCCTTGAAGTAGTTTCACTTAGAGGAGGTTCTTTGAGATGTGAGTTTCCTTAGAAAGATTTTATACTGTCAAGTACTTCAAAGTGCTGCTAATTCACAGCCACTATAAGCTAAATTTTCAGGTTGAGGATCTTTGGACCACCCAGGGAATGTGAACTTGGGCTGCCAACTATGTGTGCACTGGCTTGTGGTTATGAATTTTCAGGAAGAATTTTTTTCTGCACTCAGTGCCAAATTCCTCATAAATGCCTTTCCTGATTGCCCGAGGGCATGCAGGTATGTGTAATCAAACTGACTGGGGTCCTTCGAAGTCCCAGGGATGGCCTTTCGTAGACTCTCCCTGTAGGGCGTCTTTGGCTATCTTCTGGCTCCTGGAAGGCCATGAACACAAAAGCCAATGTTCCCTTGCTGTCGATGTGGTGAAGGCCCATTCCTGTTAACAGGTTCCCACTCAAACGGAGTTATTTTGCCTCAGGGAATCCCTTTTTTCTTGCTAGAAGGGAACTTTGATGAAGTGATTTAGAAATTATTCTCAAAGAATAAACAGGTAAGGCTAGTAGTCAAGGTCTTTTGGGAAAACTAGTAGTGAGTCATGATATACACTGCCCCACGCTGTGATGGTTCATGTCAGGTGTCTGCTTGACCGGACTAAGGGATGTCCAACGGCTGTTAAAACATTATACTGGGTGTGTCTTGAGGGTGTTTCTGGAAGAGATTAACATTTAAATCGGGGGACTAAGTAAAGATCAACCTCCTGAATGGGGTGGGGGGTGGCATCTGTAGAGGGCCTGAACAGAATAAGAAGTGGAGAAAAGGAGACTTAGATCTCTCTGCTCAAGCTGGGACATCCATCTGCTGCCCTCAGCCATCAGCACTCCTGGGTCTCAGGCCCTCAGACTCACCCTGGAACTTATACAATCAGGCCCCTAATTCCCAGGTCTTTGATCCTGGACTGAGTCACACCACTGGCTTTCCTGGTTCTCTAGCTTGAATGCAGATCCTGGAACTTCTCAACCTCCATACTATGTGAGCCAGTGCCTACAATAAATCTCCTCTCATATCTATCTGCACATATCCTATTGGTTCTGTTTCTCCGAGAACCCTTACTAATATGCACATTAAAGCAAGACACAAATCTTCAATACTTTTAAACATGTGGCCCCCCTCTCATGGCACAACTAGAGAGCAGTAAAATGAATAAAAGGTCAATAAATAGGCCCTGTGATAGTAGCTTTTCAAATCAGTGGGACAGAAAGAACTCGTCCACAAGCAGCCAACGGTTGGACGGTCAGTTACTCCTTTAGAAAAACAGTTAGGATTCCATCTCACACCAGAACAGAGTCCAGATGAATCAAAGAGCCAAGAGTAAAAAGTGAAGACACGGAATGGTACTAAAAGTAGAGCATAATATTTATGAAGTCTCCAGGTGGGAAAGACATTTGTAAGCATAAAAAGAGAGGCAGAAGATATAAAAGAAACTTTTAAACCACTTAAAATTCTATTCATAACAGAACATGGCGAACCAAAGTAAAAGGCAAAGATAAATTGTGTAAAATATATGGAAATTACAGGAGAGACAAAAATTCACATCCCTTGCCTCTGAAGAATTTTATAGATTAATAAAACATGGGTTTCATGAGATCGGAGCAGAAATGCTCAGCAGACTTGTGAAATAAATGTTCAAGCTCACCGGTCATCTCAGAAACGTACACTGAAGAGTGTATAACTTCCAGATTCATCCAGATTTTTCAAGGATCATTCTCAGTGTTGGCGAACTTTGAGTAAATGGGCATTTCCTACACTGATGGTGGTAAACTGACTCGTGATTTCCAGAGGACAATTTGGCATTTTGTATTAAAAACTACAAAAGTATTTCAACACTTTGACCTCACAATTCCCCTTGTAGAACAGCATTCCAAGGTTGGTAGGCCTAGGCAAATATACGACACGATGACTGTTGCCTCCACAATGATTAAAAACTCAAAATCAATATCCAAAATGAAGACTGGCTAAATGTATTATCGTATATCCAAAGAATATACGCTATTCACCATATTCATGACACACGGTGAATCAAATACTAAAAATAAAGCTTTGGACAAAGGAGCAAAGGCAATTCAATGGAGCAAGAATGGTCTTTCAAAAAATGGTGGCCAAGAAATGGTGACCCAGAGCACAACAATGAATCTAGACCTACATGTTACCCCCTTCACAAAAATCAACTCGAAATGGATCAGAGACCTAACGGAAAATGCAGAACAATAAAGCCCCTAGGAGATCACATAAGAGACAACTTGGGTTTGGCAATGACTTTTTGGATACGACACCAAAGATGTTCCATGAAAGAAACGAAGCGGAACTTCCTTAAAATTATAATCTTCTGCTCTATGAAAGATAATGTCAAGAGAATGAGAAGAGAAGCCACAGACCTAGAGGAAATATTTGCAGAAGACACTACTGATAAAGCTGCCTTCAGTATACAAAGAACTCTTAAAACTCAAAAATCAGAAAGTGAAACTCTTGATTAAAAATGGCCAGAAAGAGTACAGCACAGGAAAGATGGTTAATAACACTGTAATTACTGCATATGGTGACCGAGGACACTGAGCTCTCTCGTGGGGCTCGCTGTCCGCAAACGTGGAATCACTGTGGGATTCCCAAAACACCCAAAACGCATATAATATTGCTTGTCAACTATGCTGCAATTAACACAAATGGGCAAAAGACACGAGCAGATGGCTCACAAAGGAGAAACCCAGATGGGTGAATCAGCACATGAAAAGATGCTCCCCGTTTCAGGTCCTCAGGGACAGGCAACCCAGCAAACTACCACTACACTCGCCGCACAGCGGCCCCAGCCTGGAACGCTGACCTCAAACACTGCAGAGGACGTGGAGCAACAGGAACTCTCGTTTGCTGTTGGCGGGAATGCAGCACAGGGTAGCCACTCTGGGAGCTGCTCTGGCAGCTTCGCACACAGCTAAGCATCCTCCTGCCGTACAATCCAGCAACCACACTCCTCGGGCTTTATCCAAAGGAGGTGAAGGCTTACACTGGCACAGAAGCCTGCGCATGGGCGTGGATGGCAGCCTTCTCTGTTACCGCCGACTCCTAGGAGCAGCCGGGATGTCCTTCATTACAGGAATGGTCCAGACAATGACGCAATATTCAGCATTAAAAAGGAGCCATTCCATGACATTCTGGAAAAGGCATTCCATGACATTCTGGGAGGCAACAGTAGAAGGACCAGTGGCTGCCTGGGGCTGAGGAGAGCGGAGGAAGCAGAAGGAGCACAGGGGAGTTGGAGGGCAGTGAAAGCACTCTGTATGACACCGCAAGGGTGGACAGATATCTCCATACCTTTGTCCAAACCCACAGAATGTGCAGCACTGGAGCAAGCCCCAATGTAAGCCACAGGGTTTGTGGTCGGGGGACAGTGATGAGTCAGCACAGAAACAAAGGCACCACCATGCGGGGATGGGGTCACCTGTGCCTGGGGGGCGGGGGAGTACAGGAAATTTCTGTACGTCCCACTCAATTTTGCTATGAGCCTAAAACTGTCCTGAAAAATTAATGCTATTAACTAAAAAGCCAAAATAAAATAAAAATCAGGCTTTGAGGGTGATTTCACTGCAGAGATAATGTGCTGTCGGTGGTGTGTCATGACGGGAGCAGGGTCTGAGCGGCAGACAGGACGGGCTGACCCGTCCAGCCGACTCGGACCATGTACTGCACCACGGGCCGGGTGTGGAGGATCCCAGCCCGGGGCATGCATCAGCATGAGAGGGGCAGATCAAGTCTGGGAGGAGCGGAGATGGGGTGTGAATTGGCGGCTTCCAAGCTCAAGACAAACTCCACGCACACCCTAGCTCCCAGCAGGCGCTCAGCCCTGCACAGTGACCCAACCTCAACCTCGCTCTACGACGTGGCGTCCATGGCCAATGGAGGGCAGTGAGGAGGGAAGCTCTAACAGGGCACTGGCAGCTGGAGGGCCGTTCCCTTGGTCTTCCTGGTTCCAGGCACAGGTCACCAACACGGTGTGCACCCACAACCCATGTCCCACTCCACAAACCCTGGCCAGTGACCTGCACCCAGCCTGGGAGCGGGAGTTGTGGGGGGAAGCCGAGGGTGGAGGTCACAAGACCGAGGAGTTATGGAGAAGGAAAGAAATGCATTTGCTCAGAAAATTCTCTCTCTCTCGTTTATTCATTGTCTCAAAGGCCCGTCCAGTGTCCACTGAGTCCCAGGACCATGCCAGGCACACACATAAATGAAATCTCCGTGACCACCCCCGGGACAGACCACTTCCTGCCCCCCACACCCACGTCCCCCCCAGGGCAGCTCATCCCCTTTCTCTCTCTGCTTGGTTCCCTTCCCGTCCTCCAGGAAGCCTTCATCCCTCCTGGGTCTGCTGGGGGCAGGGTGATGCCCCGGCCCATGAGACACTCAGGAGAAGAGACGGCGGGCTTTCACCAGCAGGAAGAAACCACCAGCAGCTCCCTGGGCAGGGCGGGGGCTCCTCATCTCTGTGCCCCCGGGCCACCCAGATGGGACAGCTGTGTCCCTACTGGGCCAAGGACAGAGCCGCTCTACTCCCGCTCAGAAGAAAAGCGACAGTGTGGGGAAGAAGACCTACCCCACGGTCTCTGTCCACAAACAGCAGGACTAAAGGCTGTGCCCTGTCCTGCGCCCTCACGGGTACCAGGCTTGTCAAACAAGATCATTCCAAGTGACTTCACAGAGCCGCTGAGACGCTGTAGTCACTCAGGCCCTTTGCCACCACCTCCTCCCTGCTGGGGACACTGCTTCATCCAGGAGGAATGTGGTGCCTGTGCTCCCAGCTCCTTTTTCCAGCTGTCCCCAAAGGTGGGAGCTGGGGAGCCTCTCCAAAGCTCAGACGGATTCCTCTGCTCTCATTTTCAGAAATTCCGCGAGTTGGTCTGGGACGTGAATCATGCTTCGGGTTTGGAAAAAGTTGCAGAATCAAAGCCGGAGAGGTTTGGGGCCGCCCAGACGTGGCGGCTGGCCTGGGGGCCATACTGGAAGCTGGCCAATGCGGTCCCTCTTGGCTCTGCGGGGGGACAGCCAGCCCACCTTTCCCAGAAAGCTGGGTCCAGCCGCTGACGCCGTCAAACCACGGATATAGACGTTGCCTCCAGGCTCCACTATCCCAAACGATTTCCAGGGGTGTCCCGAAACTCTCAGAATAGAACGCCTCCTTAAGCAAGCACACAAAATCCCTGTGGCAAATTATCACATAAAACATTCAGGATGTTGGTGAGAGGCCAGGGGACAGGGGAGTGTCCTTCCAAAACAGTCAGGGTGTCCCGGTGATCCAGCTGTGAGCAGGCTGGCCCTCGTGAGATGAAAGCCCATGTTTTCCTCTCAAAGACAGAGAAACTGAGGCCCAAACAGGGAAAGGGGCCCCTTCCCCTCCTCCCAACCCTGGGTCCTAGAGCATTACACAACACAAGCCATGTGACATGGGTCTAGTCTAGAAATTTCCATCACTAGGTTCCTTTAGGACCGTCTGAAGACGTGCGTGTGCTTTCAGCTCTCACCAAATGTGCAAGAGCCTGTGCGGGGCCGACCCACCTCTGAGGCCCTCACCCCGACCTTCTCTCTCGCACGGCTGGGGTGCGCCCTCCAGGCACAGTTTTCCAGAAGGACACACTGCCTGGGGGAGGCTGCCTTTCTGTGAAAATGAAGGCTTGCTGGGCTCAGCATTTAGGATCACAACCTGTAACTTCCAATGTCACTGTGATGTAGCTCCTGTTGGCATTTCTGGTTGCAGAGAAATTTGGGGACTGGTTCGATTTTTGCTCCTCCGTGAATAGACTTTTTCCCCATCCTGGGAGCCCTGGAATGTTACACGGAGGCTTAGTGTTTCCCACGAGAAACAAGGAACAAATCGGCCCAAACCGGCCATGGTTCCCAGGGCCCTGCTAGGTGACAGGGCCAGGCCTGGGCCAGACAGCCTTGACTTTGTTCTGTCACGAATTGGACTTGTGACCTGAAGAAGTCACCTAAGGCACACTTCACTGCTTTCCAATACGGGAAGAATGTTTCCTGCCGGCATCCGTTAGCACAGGCTCGGTTATGCCGGGAAACAAGTGTCCCCAGCATCTCTGTGGCGCAAATCAAGAAGGAAGCGTTCTTGCTCACTCGCGCTCCCCGTAGATCCTGCCACCTTCCCGCAGTGACCCAAGCGCTGCGGGAGGCTCCATCCCAGAGTACTGCCCGTTCCCATGGCTGGGGAGATGACCTTCCCTGCTGCCTCTGCTCAGAAACAGCACCCGGGACCCCAGAGATGGGGTCGCAGACAGGGACGCACCGCATGGACAGGCTCACCAACAGCCAGGCACCCCAGATGGCCACCAGACAAGTCCTGAGCAGAACCCGGCCCACGGTTACCATCTACGGGAAGCTGGAAAAGCCTGGGTGGTAAGGGGGTGATCTGTCTGCACTGTGGGTCCCCCCCGCATAGAAGCCAGGATGGCAGCAGCCCCTGAGGGTGGCCAGAGCCAGCATACACTCCCAAAGGAGCAATGTGTGAGGCCGGATCGAGGGCCCCATCCCCACTGGCTTCCTGGAGCCCAGCGAGGGTCCTCTTCCCATGTCTCTTCACTTCTGTAGGTCAAGGAGGGGCCCTCCTCTGCCGCAGGGGAGCCCAGCACAGTACCCCAGAAAGGAAGCCTGTGACCTGGCACAGATGGGGTCAACCAATTTCTAAATCCTGATTCCTTTTATCTTTAAAACAACGTCTTTTCATCTGAACCTCGAGATGTAACAGAACTCAGGCGAGATGGGGGCTCCCAGTGAAGAGCCCCGGGAGTGAGACGCGGGCAAATTCACAGCCAAGCCCTCTCCGTCTGTGCGTGCGTGTGCTTGTGTCTGTCTCCCTGAGTGTCTCTCACCCTGGGTCTCTCTCTCTCACTCTCCTGCACCCCGTCTCACTCCCTGTCTCTCTCCTACCCTGTCTCTCACTGTGTCTGTCTCTCCCCCAACCCATCTCTGTGTTTGTCTCTCCCTCTCCCCCGTCTCTTGCTTTGTGTCTCTCTCCCCACCCCATCTCTCATTCGCTCTCTCTCCCCCAATCTCTATGTCTCTCCCCCACCTTGTTTCTGTCTCTCCCCCACCCTGTCTCTCATTCTCTCTGTCTCTCCCCCACCCCATCTCTCATTGTCTCTGTCTCTCCCCCACCCTATCTCACTGTCTCTGTCTCTCCCCCACCCCGTCTCTCATTCTCTGTCTCTGTCTCTCCCCCACCCCGTCTCTCACTGTCTCTGTCTCTCCCCCACCCCATCTCTCACTCTCTGTCTCTGTCTCTCCCCCCCACCCCGTCTCTTCCGTTCTCTCTCTCAAGCCAGACAACAGCATGACGTAACTCACAGCCCAAGCAGCCAACTTGTGTCTGCAGAACCCGCACGTTTTGGGTGTCTCAGAAGAGAGCCACACCCTCTTTCTCATGGGAACAGGATAGAACCACCCTATCCTGGGGTTCAGCCTCTCCCCAGAGTAGGGAGACCCCTGAAGTTACAAGCTGGGTGCCCCTGGCACCTCCAAACGCCCTGGCGCACAGAGGCCTTCTGCTCATGGTACCCCACCCCCAGCCCGGAGGCTGCGGGCCTCCCTCCCGCCAGGCAGCCCCGGGAACAAGCTGGCAGCGTCCACTGGAGACAGCGGCTAATGGCAACCGCAGACTGTGCTGGAACTGCTGGTCTGGGCGCGGACGGACAACGTCCCTGCTTCCAGGCTGCCTTGTTTGCCGCACTGCGGTCCGGCTCTGCCCGCTGGAGACGCGTGGTGGGCCGCTCCCCTCCCGCGTGGGTGTGACGTGCACTGGGGGCGGTGCCCCAGAGCCCATGGCCCACGAGCCACTCCTGTGCAACGAGGCGCATCTTGGGCTCGGGAGGGACAGCGTGGGTTCCCTTTGCAGCCCTGGGGCAGAAGGCGGGCCTGATGCCAGCGTCCACCACCCACCGCAGCAGCCGCCAGCACGCGGGGACCAGACGTGCGTGCCTGGTGCTCACGCAGGACCACAGGGCAGCCCGGGAGCCTGGAACTGAGCGGGATCCAAGGCCAGAAGACGTACGTTCCTTTCGATCTCGGTTTTGTTTGAATGGGTTTTCAAGGCAGAGAAGTTTGGAGACAGGACAGGGTCATCCCAAATTGCAGGGAGGGAGCCAGAGAGAGGGGAAGACTCGCTTGTCCGAGGTCAGGCTGAGCCCTCCGGGGCTCTGGCAGTGAGGGACACATCCCCGGTCTGTCCCAGAGCAAGTCTGAGGATAAAGGCGGAGGGGGGGTGGCGAGGGCATCCCTGTCCACAACGCGGGCGCTGGCTCTCAACTCCTCTGAAATCACAGAGAAGAGCTTCCACACACGGACACCCCAGGCGAGAGTCTGGTCTCATTTTACAGGTGGAGAAGCTGAGGCACCCCTGGGGGCTGACCTGCACATGGCCCTGGTTCTGTCCTATTTCTCTTTGTCTAGAACTTTCTCTGGGGAAAGAGCAAAGGTCTGTGGAACAGGTGTGTAGCTCCCTTGAGACACTGACGTGGAGACGCATCATGGGCACGCCATCCGTGCTATTGTCGCAAGACCCCCCGGCCTGGGCAGCCAGCCCAGCATCGCTTCTCCCGGGTCTGAGGTCAGGGTGCCCACGGATTTGGGTCCTGGTGAGAGGCCTCCTCCTGGCCAGCAGAAGGTCATCTCCTCACTGTGCCCTCACTGGTGGCCAGAGAACACTGGTCTGCTTCCTAGGCTTATAAGGACCCCAATCTGACCAGAGAGACTCCACCCACATGACCTCATCTACACCTAATCATCTCCCAAAGGCCCCCTGAGACCACATCAGGGCTTGGAGCTTCGACATGTGAAGCTGGGAGCGTCACAGACATCGGGTCCCTGACACCATCCTTGGCTCCCCAGTGCTCCTGGATGGAAATATGAAGATTCAGCAGGGTCACCGCGGAAGGGGTGCAGATGGTCACTGTCAACTCCAGGGGGCACTGGTCCCATGGGGGTCTATGGACAGATCCCCAGAGTTGTGCAGTGCACAACCTGCACAGTCATCCACAGGGAACCTGAGTCGGGCACACACCGATCACTTTGGAGGCCCCGTATCTGGGGTTCTCCTGCATGAGTGGGGCCATCCCAAGCCCCACCGGGGTAGTCCTGACGTCCCCTGTAGTTTACAGATAATGGCGTGGAGACCCACAGAGGACACGTAGTTTGGCCAACTTCATACAGCTCAGGCCCGCTGGAGGCTGGGCCTCATCTCGGCTTCATCCAGCCTCCACGGGGATGCACCAGGCACCGGGCAGCTCGCGGGTGCCGTTGCTTAGGCCCATCCTCCCCGGGGGCTGAGAAGCTTGCCACGAAGGGTGTGGGGTGCAGAGGTGGGGGACGACCGCGTGCCAGCCCACAGGGAGCCGCCATGCTGGGCACCAGGCCGCCTCTAGATGTTCATGCATCCTGGGCCAGGCAGTGGGATGCCCAGACACACATGGCAAGGGGACCCCATGGGCAGGGGCAAGGGAGGGCTTTCTGGAAGGTGACACTTCGCCGAGTTTAGGACGACGGTGAGAAACGCTGCCCGCGGCAGGCAGAGCCGGGCGCCCACTCTCTGGACAGCAAGGCAGCAGCAAGGCAGCAGACCTCGAGGCCGGGCACCGTGCCCAAGAGGGTGAAGCAGCTGGAGGGGGCAGTGCCGGGGTTCACCCTTGCCTCCTCAGGCATGCATGGTCTTTGGCAGTGGACGCGGGATGGCTGGGAGTTGGTCCATCCAGCCTGTCCTCCTGGGGTGTGCTGGCTGAGGCGGATGCCTCCTGGGGGTCAGGTCCAGTGCTCACGCAGAAAGATAGGGGCGACTGCTCCTGGGGTCCTGCCTGGAGCTGCGAGGGGCCATGGTCCAGCTCCCCTGCCTGCCCCATGTCTATGGTGGGAGACCGCCTGCCCGGGGCCAGTACTGGAAGGAAATCCAGCTTGGAGCCCCTCTGGCTTCCTCCACGACCCACCATCCCTCCTGCCCCAGCTCAGGACCCCCGTGGTCTAGCAGATGAGGTCTCCGTGGCCACCACTTGGCTGGAACACATTGGTGACGTCTTCACGTCTGCAGAGGGGGACGAGGTCCCAGGGCCCAGCCCTGCATGGGGCAGGTCCTTTGTAGGTGCTGCCTGGGGGACGGATCCTCGAGGCATAGCTGCCTTGGCCGGTGCTGGGGGCACACACCTGACTAGACTCCCAGCAGCAAGAACCCACGCGGGGAGCCCACCCCCCAGGCCACGGAGAAGCCTCCCAACACCACATGCCCATTCCCAAGAAGTTCTCCCAAAGTCAGCTTTCGGCCTGGGGTGGCCTCAGACCCATGGGCACAGCAAACCCTGCAGTGGGAGTCCATACGGATCCCCGCCCCCCACCAGCCCTTCCGGGCCTGACCCAGGGGTGCCCTCAGGTCTAGAGGGGGCAGAGCAGGCGTGTTCCCAATCCCAGAATGTACGACCCACCAGTTAGGAGATGCTTCCTGAATATTTGTGGGGCTGAGTCCTCTGGGGGCTCCTGCAAGGCCCCTTCCCCGATTCGGTCATTCGACAAATATTTTGGAGCACGTGTTCTATGTTAAACTTCATGCTAAGCACTAGGGAAGCCAACCAGAAAGTAAAGAAAGAGACTGAGAGGAAGGAGGGGGGGAGGGAGGGAAGGGAGGAGGGGAAGGGAGGAAAGAAAGGAGGAAGGAAAGGAGGAGGGAAGGAAGGGAAGAAGAGGGGGTGGAAGGGAGGGAAGGGAGGAAGGAGGAAAGGAAGGAGGAGAGTGGGGAAGGAGGAGAAGGAGGAAGGAGGAGGGAAGGGGGAGGGAGGAGGACCAGTCCCTGCCCAGGCCCGCTCTCCTGCTCTCCCTGCCAGTGGCCAGGCTTGATGGAGGCCTGTGGAGTCTGGAGCCGGGAGGTGTGGGGCAGACAGCGGCCATGTGGCCCAGGAACACTAGGGCAGAGGGAAGGCAGGATGGTGGGGAGAGGCCGAGGGTGGCCCCCAGTGCACAGGGGCCAGGAGGGCAGGGAGGGGTACCCATGTCTCAAGGGGGAGTGCTGGGAGAGCAGAAGAGGAGGATGAGGGTGGGACAGAGAGCCCCAGAATGTGACAGCTCCCCAGAGCCAGACCTCTCCCAGCCCGAAAGCAGCCGGAAGAGACCCTCCCTTGCAGGGGAACCCAGGGGCCCCGCAGAGTGCAGGAGGGGCTTCCAGAACCAGAGACCGCTGGCTCGAGACCTCTCCCAGCACCTCTATGCGGGGAACGCCCCCAGAGCCCCGAGTCCTGGGCCGTGTTGCACAAGTATGGCCGGAGCCTGCGAACCCAAGGGGGCCTTGCAGCCGCGGGCGGAGGATGTTTGCACAGTGAGTCAGCGCGGCGGTGGGGCTCTCGTTACACACTCGTCCACGGAGGCAGGACACCAGGCCTCACTGCCACGGAAGCCTCCACGCCCACACCCGCCCGCCAAAGGGAGGCCCTGGGAGGGGGCGGGGAGGGCCGGCTGCAGACAAAGGCCGTGGCCGTGGCCCAGGGCCAGTTTGAATTCGTGAACATGTGAAATGAGGCAAGTTCTGTTCTGTTGGAAGAACCCAAGTGTCTGAACACTCACCGCAGATCGGGGCCCAGGATCTCCGCCACCCACGTCCCGTGCGGCCTGCCGCAGCGGATACAAATGACCCTCCTGCAGAACGTGGACTGTTCCGCGGGCGATGTCACAATTAAAGGGACCCGAAAGTCAGCCTCCCGGGACCGGGCACCCTGTGATCTCAGGGTCATCAAGTGGCCTCATGGTCGTGGCCAGCACAGGGCACGGGCCGGGCCGGGCGGGGGGCTCAGAGCCGCTGTGCTGGGGGCTCTCGCGGTGGGCCCCCTCGTCTCCAGGAGCTTCAAGACTGCACGGCCAACACCTCTCTCTCCCACCAGCTGCACGGTGCACGGATAGGAAAACACACACACACACTCGAATTCTCCTGTGGCTAATTCATTCCAGAAGGCACCAGACCGAATATCGCTACTGTAAATAGATTTCTTCATTATCCTGGGGCATTTTTTGGCCAAAAGACTAAGGAAAAAACCAGGCGAGAGCCAGGAAGTGTCTGGGCTCCCAGCAGGCCCGGCAGGGGTGAGGGAGGGAGGCCCGGGAGGCTGCGTTCCCACCGAGGCCCCCCGTCTGCTTCCCTCAGGTGCGCTGGCTCACGGGGCCGGGAGCTCGGGCTGCTGCTGCAAGTGAGCGAGACTGCTGCGGGACAACGGGGCACCCCTCAACGCCCGGGAGGGGCGGCCTCCGAGGCCTTCTGTGATCCGCCCGGATTCCTTGTATGGAGGTGACCAAGCGCGGACAAGAAGGGTTCCATGCCATCCAAGAAGGTTCCTTACTTACAGTTGGCAAGAGGCGGGGCTGTGCCACGCAGGGCACGTGGCAGAGCACCAGACTAGGTCGGGCGGCAGAAGGAGCCCAGAGAGTTCGGCCAGAGCCCACGCCGTGGTTTCTCCGGGAAGGAATGGGCCAGGCCAGGGATGCAAGTCTCAGTGAACTCAGCACTGGGCGGGGGTGGGGGGGTGCTGGGTAATCCCCACGGGCTCTGGGTCTCTGGGGTGTCCCTAGCCCTCTGGCCCCTGGCCCAGGTGAGTGGGGTGGGGGGGAGTACTGGCTCGTGGGCGACAGCCAGACAGGAACATGGATGCAGGTGCTCCGGACTGGCTGGTCTGTATGAGGAAGGCGTGTTTGCGGGGGGAGTTGTCTGCTGTCCCCAGGAATTAGCTCCCCACCGCAGGGAGGGACCACTCCTCCCCAGCCGGCAAGGCCCCAGAGATGCAAAAGCCCCCCAGAATCAGGAAAATAAAACAGGATTAACACAGGCAACTGGATGCTTCTCCCACCTAGGCCCGTGGTTTCGCCTGCCCTGGGGATCCAGGGAGTCTCGTCCCTGGACACTGCCCGGGGCCTGAGCCTGGCGCTCATCCGTGTTCACTACTGTGCCCTGGGTGATCTCCGGGCACAAGTGCAGGCTGGACCCCCCACCTCCCCACCCCATCTCCCCCTGCTCTGGCCCTGCTCCTGAGTCCACACCTGGGGACACACCTGCAACCCGTCCCACGGACCCCATCCATGCCCCAGGCCTCTCCTCCGTGTCATTCTGTCTTGTGCTGTCTCTGGCAGCAGCCAGGCCTCTTGTCCTCCCCGGGCCCAAGCCAGAAGAGCCCCACGGTCAACCTCATCTCTGCTCCTCCTTGTCTGCCTCCCCCCAAGCCTGTTCCTCGCGGCAGAAGAGGGAGGAAGCAGAGAAGCCCGCTGCTCCTCCACGCCCGACCTGCACCCCAACTCGCCGCAGGGGTTGACGGCACTCAGAAGTGGACCCCAGGTGAGATGACATGACCCGATTTGGGGCCACCGCTAGCCGGGCAAGGCTAGGTGTGCCCATGACCCGGGCAGCCAGTGGTAATCAACGCCGAGCCTGGGCTTGGCCACTCCCACCTGACCAGTGGGCTCTCCCCATGAAAGGCCGGGACTTTGCCCCCCCCCCCAACCCTGTGCTCTAGAAACGTTCTCCAGCGTTACTTCTGCTGGGGAAAATCCACGGAGTCAGACAGCACAGCTGGCTTCCTGCGTGGTCCCTGGAGGGAAGTGGAAACCACGGAGACGCAGGGGACTGCGATCTCCAAGCAGAGGGCCCAGGTGGGGTCTCCTCCCCAGTAGGGAAACGAAGAGGCTGACCACAGCCCCCTCCTCCCACCTGCCTTTACTGGCTCCAGGCACCCGGAGTGAATCGCACCGGCTTGGCGGGAGGAAGCCACAGCTCAGCTCACCCACGAGCCAGGCGGAGGCACCAAAACGGGGCTCCTGACTGGCCGCAGAGCATTCGGGTTCACTGCCCTGGAAAAATGCCAAGTGCGCCCACTACGGGCTGCCAGTGCCCCCGAGGCTCAGCCCTGCTGTCTGAGGCCCAAGAGCTGCTCGCGCTCGACGTCAGGCCGCCAGGGAGGTGCCGAGGGCCGGACAGGGAGGCGCGCGGCCTGGAGTCCTGGTCTCCTCCACCTCACCTCCCAGAGGAGCGCCACGTCCCAGGGCCGCCACACAGGATGCAGGGCCACACGCCCTTAGAAGGAACTGTGTGTGGCCTCTGGGGTTCTCTGTGGAGCTGGCACACCCACCTCTGAACCTCCAGGGGTCAGGAGCACCATAGCGGGCCCCTCAGAGCCCCTTATCCTAGATGTGCGCACAGGGTGCCATCAGTGGGCGCATGGAAGCCCGTGTGCACCTCGCAGGCCCAGAGCCACGCCCCTACTTCCCCGAGGCCCCTCTTGACACATTGAGAAGAGGACCCCATCTGCTCCAGCCCCGTCACCCTCTTCCCACAGATTTCGGGGAGACAGGCAGGGGTAAAGATGGTGTCTCTGGGGCCAAGTGTGGCCGCAGTCCAGGAACAGCTCTGGAGTCCCTGGGGGCAATGCTGGGCAGCGTTCCAGCTGGACGCGGGCTCTGTCTGCCTGCGCTGCCTGAGATGAGGCCAGCCGTACAGAGAGCTGGGAAGGAGGGGAGGCCCCAGAGCGGAAACGGGGGTCTGCACGCAGGCCACACGTCAGTGTGGCCAGGGGCTTGAAAGAGGCAGACTGCTGGGCAGGTCCTCCCAGGGGGACCCAGAGACGGTGCTGCAGCCCAGAGCTGCCTGGCCAGCCACCCCGTGCCCTGTGCTCAGCAGCCGGATGCCAAGGAGAGCCACCGAGAGGGTAGTTGCGGGCCTGAAAGATAAAGCCCGTGGAGCATACCAGTGGGGACCCTCAGGGGTATCTGCAAGAGTCTCACGGCTTCCCGCCCTGTGCGCCCTGCTGCCGTCTGCTTTAGGCTGTTTTTACCGATATTGTAATTCTTTATGTGCCCGGCCGTCCCTGTGCGCCTTCAGCCTCTGCGGCACAGGGGCCGTGCGTTCCCGCTCATGCTCGCAGCTCACAGATGTCTGAGCACGCTCTAGTGACCCTGAGGACTTATGAGGACACAAAGGCCCCTGGTGCAACGGCCCGACTCGCCCCGCAGCAGGGGCAGGGCACCAGCGCCGTCTGCTCCTGCCGTCACTGCGGGCTGTCCCTTCATCACTTGCCTCGCGTCTGCCAGTCCTGCTACGAAACGTGTCACGGAGTATCTCAGAAGTCTGTCCTGCGGCCCCCAGACAGTCCCCCTGCCCTGCAAGCGTGACACTGTCTTCACACGTCATAATGCAAAATGCATTATCAAAATGCACCTGTTTTGAGCTACATATAAACGGAAACACACATCTTGGGGGGTTTTGGTTGGTTTCAGCTCTGCCTGAAGCTTTCTCCCCTACATTCTCTTTGCGATCCGAGCCCGCGGCCTGTGCCGAGGGCAGTGCTCCGTTAACCCGCTTGGATGCGCGTGGACACTGGGTTTCTCCGGCACTGAGCATCCGCAGAAAGGCTACGACTGACATCCTCGCACGCACATGCTGTCACGTCTGTGCACACCAGTGCGGGAGAGAGCTAAGTCCCCAGTGTGCAGTGTCGGCTTCGGGAGCCGGAGTCTCCGTGGTGACACCACTGTGCACCATCCCCCCCCACCCCCCGACGGGGTGCAGGCGTTCCAGCTGCTCCAGGCTCTCGTCACCACTCAGTGTGTCAGTCATTCTTAATTCGAGCTCCTGGGGAGGGGGGTACAGTGCATCCCTGTGGTTAAGGGAAACTCATTTACTGAGTGACGTGCACATCCCCTAAACGGACCATTTGCAAGTGAACGGACCCATGGCCCGTGCCTCACACAGCCACCAGCCCTGTCCAGCTCCAAACACCCCACGGCTCCGAGGCAAAACCCTCCCCCTCCGCGCAGCTCCTAACCCCGTCCACAGCCCCGGCGGCCCTGGGGCATTGTGACTCTTGACTATGTGCCCTAGGTGGTTCCCAGAGACAGACCCACACGGTTCGTGACCTCCTGTGTCCGGCTTCTTCCACTTACTCATGGTTCCCAGATTCATCCCTGCATAGTGTGTGTCCTGAATCATCTCCACGGAGGGGCGGACTGTCGTCCTCTCGCCGTGCTGCGAACGGGCATCTTCGGGATGGCCCGGGCCGTGACGCACCCCTCCAGGCGTGGCTCGGCCTTCCCAATACCTCCTCTCTGGAGGTCCTGTCTGAATCTCTTGCCCGTTCTTCTGCTGGGATTTGGGTCGTGTTCTCACGGCCCGCCGGAGGCTGTGTGGGCGCGGGACTGGGGTCCGTGTCAGCTACAGCGTCAGGATCTTCTCCCACTTCCTGGCTTGCCTTCGGCTGGTTGCGTCCCTGCTCCCTCCCTCCGCTTCCGCCTGCTACTCCCGCGCCCAGGCACAGAGACAGCCGCGGCTGGGGGGCTGTCTCACACCCACACCCCCGCCGGCCTCTGGCTTCTGTGCAAAGACACAACTCACCCCCCACCTTCCTGGCTCCCCCAACATGCTTGAGCGCGGGCCCCAAGGCTCACTACAGGGTCTTCTCTTGGACTCCCATCAGCTGCCTGATCACAGCACAGACCCCAGGCCCACTGGGAGAGGGCCCAGAGGACCCCACCGATTCCATGCCCCTGAACAAGCCTTCTATGCGCAGCCACTCTGCACCTGGTGGGAAGTCCGCCCCCGATCCACACGTGCAAGCAGCTGGGGGTCTGGTGGTGAGACGCACTGGAGCCAGGCAGGGATGGGGGCAGGGCACACGGCCGACCCTTGGACACTCTGACCCCAAACTCCACAGCTACAGCATTAGCTAGGAACACCCAAGGGGAAGCAGACATCCATGAAGGAGACAGCCAGCACATGGGGAACGATGCTGGCATCCCCAGGGCCACCGTCACAGAACCTCACCTTCAGCCTGCAGCACACGCAACAGTGGGGGGGATGGGCATGTCCCCCACAACCCCTGTCCTGGGAACTTCCTCGAGGAAGGGAACAACCATGGGCAGGAGTGGTCAGCTGAGTAATGGTCCCCCAACATCCCACATCCTGATCACTGGTACCTGTGAATGTCGCCTTGTATCCTACAGATATGACTGTGCATTTGAGAAGGGGCGATGAGCCCGGGTGCCCCAGGGGGCCTATGTCCGCACAAGGGTACTGATGGGGGCGGGGTCAGAGTCAGGGGAGGGTCTGACTCAGAAAGCAGGGACCTGGAGGATGTGTTTGAAGATGGAGGAGGGGGCCGTGAGCCAAGGAATGTGGAGAAGCTGAGAGGCAGGTCCGCGTGATCTCCCCAGAGCCTCCAGAAAGAACCACGCTTGTAGCCCAAAGAGACGGACTTTGGACTTCTGGCCTCCAGGACTATCAGGGAATAATCAGGTTCAGCCACTGAGCTTCTGGTCATTCCTTCCAGAAGCCTGGCATACTCCCGCGGCAAGGCGAGGCACGGTATAGACACCCCACGCAGGAGGCCATCTACACTGGTTCCTTGGGCTGTGCCCCAACATGAGAGCGCCCAGCTAGATGCCCTGAGCGAGGGGCAAAGACCACACTCCCGTGTTGGAGTTTGAGGAGTCTGACCCCCATCCCAGGAGGGGTGACGTGCAAAGTGGCTCCGCCCAAGAGATGAGCTTCCTCCCAGGCTTGGAACCTGGACGACCTGAGGCTCGAGGACCCTGGTAATTAATGGGCTGCCGTTGATCCAGGGGGAAGGGTAATGGCAGCGACACCACCAGCAGTGACAGACACCGTGCCGAGGGAGCGCCCGTCCAAGTACAAGCATAGACTGACCCCGCAGTCTCCCGCTGGTCCTGCTGCTCCTGCTCCCAGGTGAGTCCCCCAAGGCTCCACGGGGGGCATGGTCCTGACCCCCAATCCATCACTTTCAAACCTGATGCTCTGCTACAGTTCTAACCCCCTAGGGCTTTACTATTTAAGGTCAAAGCAAACAAAAACTGCAAATGCTCACTAATTCTCATTTTGCAAACCTGGAGCCTTTCTGAACAAGGCACTTCCTCACGGGTAATTCCTTTCCCCAGCACAGCCGCCAAGCCAGCCCTCGGAAAGTCTGAGAAAATATCGACAGGCTCTCAAAACCTCTCCTGACTGTTTACACAGAAGCAAGGAACAAATCCACACTCGTTATTCGTCCGGTCCTTTAAAGTTCTCCAGGGGAAGACTTCCAGCGCCTGACACACACCTTCCCCCAGCATCCAGCAAGCTCTCCAAGACACAGATCGGTGCCTACGCCGGCCAGCTTATTCAGACTCCTCCAGACGCAGACTGACCAGTCTCCTCATTAACTCAAGTCAGCGATGGCTCATCTTTCCGTGCCTGTCCTCCTCTCCAGCCAGCCTCTCCCTGCGCCGGCCGTCCTAGGTGCCGTGGAGCCTGAGGCCACAGTGTGCATCCACAACAGTGAGAGGGGAGTCTGGACCCAGGAGGAGGGCACTGCCCAGGCTAGTCTGGGGGGCAGCCCGCACCGGCTCACCATGTTGACGGCACCAGGTGGGTAGGTGAGACGGCCCGAGAGCTGCCAGCAGCCTGCCTGGAACTTGCGTCCCCAGGTCAGAATGAGGAGTCAGGGAAGAGCCGGGCGGCACAAGGAAACAGCCCCTCCTGGCTCTGAGCTCAGTGTCCACCTGTCCTCGGCTGACTCCCTGCCCCTTCTCCCTCTCCCGGACTCACCCGTGTGCCCAGAGTGGAGCGGGGTAGCTCAGGGACAGCTGAGCCTGGGGATCTTATCAATCGGATAAAAAATCAGAAGGCACCTAGGGGCTGCCAGCTTTAAAACACACTGAGTATCGTACCATGTCACGACACTAGCAAGGACATAACGTCAGAATGAAGGACGCCGCCGGACACAGAACAAAGGCAGCTTTCTGAGAACCCGGGCACGTTTTCTCTGTTTGGTTGAGGCCATCCTGGGCCTGTGGGGACACCAGCCTGCCCTGGGGACACATGGGCTATTGGCTCTGGGGGCCGGACAGCCGCTGACTCCGAGCCGCCGGAGAGCCAGGGCAGGGCTGCTCTCACACCGGTCTCCCTGACCTGCGCAAGTGCTCCGAGGAAGGGAACGCCACAGCCCACACTCGCAGTGCCCGTCCTCAGTGCCCCCCGGCTGCAGAGTCCCGGGTGCCGGTGGGTGCTTGTCTGTGTCTCCTCTCCTACTTCTGATCTTTATTCTTCTCTTGGGCAAAATGCAATTACGACTTTCAGCGAGTCCTTACTTACGGACAGCACGGGTGTTTCGCTTCGGGCGAGCGTGCTTCCGGGGTCACCCACCTTTTAATCTAGAAAACTTGTGATTTGCATTCCATCTGTTCCGTTTACCCAGGAGACGACTGTGTTCCTGTCACCTCTGTCCTTAACGTGTTGTCTCTGAGTCAACAGTACCTTTCACATTTTTTATTTGGTCTCGTCTTTTGCCAAGAGACTCCGTAAATTTCCTACATACTAATGTTTCTCAAAAGTAAACATTTTTTCAAGAGCGCACAATTCTCCGTAAGCCCGCAAGCAGCCTGCGGCGTGTGTGTGTGGCTCGCGTGCGCGTGCGTGACAGGCCCGGACTCGACACATGTCGGCGGCCACGCTCAGGGACGGGCTGGGAGCTGCGGGCACGGATGCCGCGTCCGATCCATTGCGCACATCTGCCCGCCTCCAGGCTCGGCGCAGCTTCCGGCACCCGGTTACCTCTGGGCGGATGTGTAAGCGTCAAGGGAGTCAGCTGTGGTTTCTGCACTCGAACCCTATGTTCCAGGCCATGAAATAAGCACAGTAAACGTCACGTCTTTGGAACCGACACCACATCGGCTACAGACACCAATGCTGAAAAGCGTGTATGTGTTTACATTTACTTATGTTTCTGCGGAACAGGCTCACCCCACGCTTTGGTCTTAGGGTCGGCTGGGGTGGCATCACGGCCACAGAGGCTCTAGGGCTCCTACAATGTCACGAAATATAAGAAAATGCCTTGTTTTGGACATAGGCTTGCCAGGCCCCTTGGTACCGGACCACCCTCATTCCCTCCCTTGACATGAAGTGGAAATGGGCCAGGGCGCACCCACACCGACAAGGGTCCTGTGACCCAGTCTTCCGCAAAATCTGAGGGTGGACAGAGAAGGGTATCTTGGGGTGCCAGGAAAGAGCTGAAGCACCAAGTAGGTCCTGGGACCACAGCTGTGGCCCGTGAGAACTGTGAGGGGCTGGCCCTGAGGCCTCTGGCCAGGCCCTTTGGGGAACCCGTGAGAACACTGAGGCCAAGGAGAAGGCACATCTTGGGGTCACACAGCGATCCCCAGCACAGCTGGAGCCTGGCCCAGCAGGATGGGGGCTGCCCTGCCAGGAAGACCGGGGGCGTTGGCTGAAATGGCCATAGAACGTTCTGCCACAGAGCCACTGCGGTGGCGAGGAGAAAGGGCACAGAGGGAAGGACATGTCAGGGCAAACCCTGTCCGTGGCCGGAAAAGGCAGGTATGAGGCGGACTGGGACCTTCTCAGATTCACACAAGTTGGGACCCAGCCTGTGGGAGTCCAGAAGCCGGCCTCAGCATGGGGAACCCCACAAGTGCCGTGACTCGGACGCCCCAATCCCCATGGTCGGCCGCCCCGCCCATCCGGCGACCACCGCAAACCCTTGAGCTGAGAAGCCGCACTGCTGTTTCCTTGAACAGTCTTCAGAACAGCGCAGCAGCGGGCTCCTGAACCTGCTCCTTTAAAGCGTTCAGTCACGGGGACAGGAGGCCAGGAGTGTAACGGGGAGGGCACAGCTCCCCAGAAGCATCCCTGGCACCAGCGACGGAGAGCCAGTCAATAACCCTGTGTCCGTCTCATGGGCCAGACCCCCGAGGCTCTGTGTGTCTGACACGACATCACAGACGGCCTCCCTTGAGGACATATGCAGGAACAGCCCCTTCCCCACACACCCTCTCAAGAGTGACCTCACCCCCTCCATCTCTCCCCATGAATCTGGGGAAACTTGGGACAGCTGTGGCCAACCAAGTGCGGAGAAAGTGCCCCGTGCCGCATGCACGGCTGACAGCCCCCGGAGCCCTGAGCCACCAGGTGACAAGGCTGTCACCGGAGGCGGCCACGCTGGGAGGAGGCCTGAGCCACATGGGGGGGCCACGAGGAGGGGCTCTGGTCAAGTCCCGGCTGAGGTCATCTGCCAGCACGGACCACCCATGTGGGGCAAAGACGCCCCCAAGTTACCCAGACCCACTGTCACATCAGCCAGCAGGGCCCCAGGCAAGACGCAATGGGGACGGCCGCACCCCCCGCGCCATGTCTGCTCCAGACTCTCACCGCGGGGCTGGTTCGCTGCCCTCCGTTTGGCCGGTGAGATACGCGCCCTAATCACCGGAACACCTGGGATTAAAGTCTTTAACTTCTTTCCAAAGTCATTCAGAGTTTAAAATTCGGAAGAAGGATTATTTCTACCAAGAGAAGAAAACATTCATCCCTATTGTACAAGCCGGACGCTCTTAGCGCCTCCTGACGCCTTCATTCCGCACAGCTTCCAAGCAAGAAAGACCACAGCATGTGGGCCAGGCCTGGTGTGGGGGGTTTGGGAGGAGCTGGACACGACCATGCGGTGGCCCCAGCCGCGCCACCTCCCTGCCTCCTCCTCCGTGCAGGCCAGGGGGATGCTGGCACAGCCGTCCGTGACCGGCTCCGCATGCCGGCCTGTGTGTCATCAGAGACTGGTGAGCTCAGCGCCTAGTGACTCGTCTGCGTGGCCCACTGAGTCCCGCCACCTAAGACCACCCCTCTGGGTGTTATTAGACACGCCCTTTGCTGGCAACGTGCCCAGAGATTGCTTAAAACCCAAAAAGCAAACAAAACGAAATGAGACGTGATTCACACACCACACAAGTCGTCTGTTTGAAGCATCCAGTTCAGTGAGTTTCCGTGTACTCCCGGACATGTGCAGCCATCACCGCCGCTGGTTCTGGAACATTCTCATTATCCCAGAAAGAAGCCCCCCAGCCCTTAGTGGTAACCCCCGCACCACTCCCCAGTCCTCAGCAACCATTCACCTGCTTTCTGTCTCAATTTCCCATTCTGGACTTTTCTATGAATGGGATCACCTAGTACGTGGCCTCTTATGACTGGCTTCTGTCACTCAGCACGCCCTCCAGGCTCATCTGAGTTCCAGCACCCCTGGTGCTCTGTTCCTTTTTATGGCTGAGTAATATTCCAGAGTGTGGCCGCGGCCCGTGGCCATCCTCCGCTCATCAGCTGATGGGTACACAGGTGGTCTCCAGCTCCGGGATCCTATAGGCAATGCCACCGTGAGCACTCTCAGACATGTTTGCAGGAAGGCATGTCTTCATTTCAGGAGGGGAATGCCGGGTCGTGTGGGGACTCTGTGCATGACTGTCTGAGATGCTGCACGGCGGCTTCTTCTAGAAGGATCTGAGGGTGGTTGTGGACTAGACGCCAAACTGTCCCCACCGTGTCCGTGGCATGCAGCCCATGACAGGGCAGAGCTCCGACACCCCTGCCTTGCACTATCCTCAGCAGCAGGCAGTGTCTCGGGCTGTGCGTCATGACCTCTGACCTGGAGCTCACGCCTGCCCCATTCCTGTGACGGGACCAAGGGGAGGGGCAACATCTGCTTCTGACCACTGACCAGATGTGACAGTTTCAGAGGGTTCAGCCTCATACAAAGGTCCCGCTTCCTTTCATGGATTTTTTTATTTAATTTCCCCTGCCAGAACTTTCCTGTTCATCCATGTTACCCATTTCCCCGCTCATCTGAGGGAGGAAGCAGTGCTCTCTCGGACACGCGGACGGCACGTGTGCACCCTGGGCACGCCCGCCGCGCATGCGCTGGTAAGTGTCATCCACCGCTCCACGGCCCGGCTTTTCATCCTGCCCCCAACCCCTCATCAGGGTCCCAAACTGTAAATACCAGCAAATTTATGAATGTTTTCCTGGCCGCTGCACCCTTTTCACGTCTCAGGTAAGAAATCTTTTCCCTGCCTCGAGATCATAATAAAACCTTCCTTGTTTTTCTCTCCTAGAGACGCTAAGGTTGTGCTCATCGGGTCATGTCTGCCGCTATCGGGGGCGCATCTCCGGAGAGTGACACGAGGTGAGAAGCCAGCCCATCTCGTTTCCATACCAACGCTGAGACACGGTAGCCACATTGACCAGCCCCTGCCCCCCGCCGTGTGCCCGGTCTCCTGTGCCAGCTGGCCGCTCGCCTCCTCCTCTGTCCCCATTTTTGCCACAGCTTGTACCAAGGCAAAAGGATCCTCATCCTGTTTTTCAAGCGCGTTCTGGTGACAGTCCTGCCCTGGCCGGTGCTTGGCCACAAACATGGCCAAACCAGCTTACTGGGGTCACCCGAACAAATGCGGACTTTGCAGAGACTGTGCTGGGATTCCGTTGAGTGAAAACAACAGGTAAGTCAGGACACAGGGTGTCTTTAAAATCCTGAGTCTTCCATCCGTGAGCCTGGGGCACTGCCTCCTTCCTCCCTCCCAGCTGTCCAGGAGTTCACTCTGGGGAGGCACAGCACTTACCCAAGCAGCTCCTCACTGAGGAGTGTTCAGCCACACGGCTTTCAGTCACACACCACACTGCGATGAGCCCTTCCAGGCCTGGCTCTTGGGTGGTGAGTCGCAGGACATCCGCAGCATGGACCTCTAGAATCGGGCTTTCCTGGCCATATAACCCAGCACTCCGAGTTTGGGAAGA
Organism: Enhydra lutris kenyoni; assembly: GCF_002288905.1. NCBI lineage: Eukaryota > Metazoa > Chordata > Mammalia > Carnivora > Mustelidae > Enhydra > Enhydra lutris. The sequence continues at coordinate 38,231,967 of NW_019154097.1, forward strand.
TGTGTCCAACTTCGTTCCGGAAAGGGTTTACCAATGTACCTGGCAAGGGTACCCACATTCGTGCACGAACAGTGGGCTCAGGGCTGGTGGGATTTCATCCATCCTGACCCCATTCAAGGCTGGCAAAGGTGGAGGCGGTGTGCTCTGAGTTCATACACCTCTGGTCCCTCTGCCCCTCTCACTGATGGGGCTCCCAGGACCGTGGCCGGTTGTGTGGTTCCCCCCTGACCTGGCCTGAGGCCTGCCCTCAGCCTGTGCCTATAGAGCTTATCTTGACGGAGTACAACCCTCCATCACAGGGATGGGGCCGCACCCCCAGAGTGTCAGCAGCCCGCCACAGAGCCAGAGCTCAGGAAATGCTGGATGAACTGATTAGGTAAAGAGCATGCCTGGCCACTGTGGTGTCTCTCAGGCTTCACACTCGGCAGGAACATTCCCACTTCCATTAATACCTTCCCCAGGCTCTGGACGCACCCAAGGACCTAGGCACCACACGAGCCAGGAAGCCACGTCCCCCGGGGCCAGGCTCTGCAGCAGCGGGATACCTGCCCCAGCGAGCCTCCGGCCTCACCTCCCGCAGGAACTCAGAAGTGCCTCGGTATCACCTCTGCCAGGTGTCACTGACCAGCGTACTCAGAGGGCCAGCCCAGGTCCAAGGGGAGCGCAATTACCGTTGACGGGCAGGTGACATCCGTGTACGGGAAGGAGGGAGCTGGCAGTGGCTGTCCGTGGACCCAGCTACCCCGGACGGCTGTCAGACCACCACCATCAGTGCGCCTCGGTGACACGGCTGGTCTGTGCCAGGACTGGGCAAGGTGCAGTCCTTTCGATCGTTTTGCCTGGTACACATTTTCGTTCCCATTTTATGGATCGGCAAACTGAGATTCTGAGAGGGCGGGGGTCTTGCTGGAGGCCCCGATGATGTGAAGCAGCAGCACCAGCGTTCAGAGATCCCACACCGACCGGACCGGGACACATTCTGGAGAGTGGCTCCGGGTCTCTAATTACTTTCTAGGACACTCATCCAAGAGCTCTTACGCGGCCTCGGCCCTCCCATACGTCGTAACTCCTTAAATTACTCTCGCTGTGAGACGCCAGCTGCAAAAGAGCGTCCACGTATCCCCCACCCCGGTCAGGGTGCAGACGCCTCCCCCGTGCCCACCAAGCAGCCCCTGCATCCCTCAGGGGAAAACCACCGCCCTGACTCCTGTGGCCACTGCTTCCTTGTTTCCCTCCTAGGTTTACTATCTAATTACGCAGCCCTAACGACACAGTTTAGTTCCGTCTGTGTTTTAATGTCATATAAGTGGAATCACAGAGTAAGCGTTCTTTTATGTCTGTGCCTTTTCCCTCCTCCGAGTTCTGTTTTGAGGGTTGTTCTAGGATTTTTCCCTGTTGTTTCAGGGAGTTGTTTGTTCGTGCGCGCCCGTGTGCGGCTTCTGTGGGTCTTGCTTTGCTGCAGGGCGTTTCACTGGTGAACCCACCACCCTCTCCGGCCAGGCTTCTGGGCTCCGGCCGAGCTCAGGCGCCCATCTCCCGGAGCGCGCGAGCACAGGTTCCCGGGACCCGGTTCCAGGCAGGGGGCGTCCGGCTCACAGGGCAGGTGCTCCGTTGGCTTCGCCAGATGGCAGCCCCCGCCTCCCCTCGTCCACCCCCACCCGCGAAGATCACGTGCTCCCGAAGCTCGGCCTTCTTGCCGCCACCGCTTACCGACAGGCTTTCTCCGTTTCGTCCATCTGTTGGCTCCATCATGGTCTCTCAGTGACCCCGGTGTCCTAGAGCACCATCAGGCCAATTCCAAGGGCGCCAGGAATGAGGAAGCCACACCAAGGATGACCCTCTCTCGCATCCAGAAGCCTGGCAGCACTCCCGTGTCCCAGCCCCTGCTGCTCTAGTTTTATTTCTATTACCCTTAACAATCACTGCAAAGCTGGGAAAGAGGTGAAAGCACGTTTTCATTCTCTATGAGGTGGTAGGACTGGGAACCCTCTGCCCCCTCTGCCCCTGCCTTCCACGGTCCCGTGAGATCGGCAGCACAGATGTGTGCGAGGACGAGAGCCGCCCCCGTGCGCACCTGCCTGGCTCGCTCCCGGAGCCCTCCACACGACGGCCGGATCCTGTGACCAGTGGGTCTGCGGAAGCAGGGGTCATACCCTGCCATCTGCTAGTTCACTCCTCCAACACACCTGTTACCTCGGGTCAGCCTTGAAGTGAGAGCTGGCGCACCCTTGGGCGCACGTGCCCGGTGCCAACCAGTGTTTCTATCGTGTTAGCCCGTTGGACCTTAGACGGCATCTTGAAGGAGGTACAATACTTGCCCCAGTAGACAGGCAGAAACACCAGGGCCCAGAGAGGAGAAGTAAGTTACCCAAGGTCACACAGCTAACCAACCGCGCAGCAAGGGGGTCAGACCCGGGTGATCTATGTGCAGAGCGTGCACGCAGAAGCATGGGTCTGTGCCGGGCCCAGCGGCATGGGTCCAGGGTGCCCTCCTGAGAGGCCCACCTGCTCCACTTCAGGGTCCAGTACAGAGCCCGAGGCCATGTGATGGCAAACAGGTGGACTCAGGAAACAACGGAGCGAGACAGAAACAGAGCCACACAGGTATGCCTGAATGTTTTGCAAAAATGCACTTTAAGTTTTAGAGCAGTCCTGAACTTCCAGAAAAGTGGCAAAGCCAGTACAGGGCGTTCTGGGAGGCCCGGTGCCCAGGGTCCCCCGCTGAGAGCATCTCACGCTTGTTACCCCGTCCATCTGTCAAAACGGCGACATGGGAGGCTGTTAGTAACGCGCTACACTTCGTGCTCGGTTCAGCAATATTCCTCAAATGTCCTTTCTCTGCCCCAGGATCCTGTCCGGGTCACCCGTGGTCAGTGGTCACACCTCCTTAATGTCCTCGGTCTGTGACTACTTCTCAGCCTCCCCTCATTTCTGATGAATGTGGCAGTTTTGGGAAGGCCTGGTCAGGGAGCTCAGAGAACCCCTCCCTCGAGGTCTGCCTTGGGTTTCCCTCACCGGGGGGCGGGCGGGGTCTGGGAGGGAGACGTTTCAGGGCTGCATGCTGCCACCATGGCTGTCACGGGTGCGGGTGGCCCTGCTCCCTCCACCCATTCCCTTCCAGACCACCTTCCCTCCAGGCGGCCTGTGCTCCAGCCTGGGGGTGTGGGGCAGGACGTACCCAGGAGCATCTACTGAAATTATCTGGAATTTTCCTCTGGGGGAGACTCGTCTCTTCTCCCTGTTTATTCCTCCAGCCACTTGCACAGATCAGTCGGGAATCGTCGATATTTATTTTATATTTCAGGTTGGAATCCAGTTCTAAATTATTTATTTTGTGGCTCAAATTGTTCGATTTGTCCACTAGCAGCTCTCTCAGGTTGGCTCCTGTGTCCCTGTGACACAGCCCCCACCTTCCGTTTGTGCAAATGTCCCCACAGTCTGCCCCGCGGGATGCTCCAGGCCCCTCTCCTGTCTCCCTGCCCCTGCCCGGGCCCGGCTCCTCTCGCTGCAGGCAGCATGAGACACCAAGGCGCCGACTTCTCGGCTCTCAGAGCCAGGGAACTCACCCTTGCACACTCCTGGCTGTGCACACACACGCGTACCATCAGGTCTGTGTGTGTCCGTCCCCGTGTACGTCACACTAACACGAGCTCGGATCGTGGCCCCAGCTTCAGTCCGCGCTTGCCCTGGCCTCATCCCCTGGCCTGTCCGCCACGCCCTCCCCCAGAGAAGCCAGGCTCCTCTGCCGCCAGAGTCACGGACTTGCTCGTGTGTGGACGCACAGCCGCCAGCCCTGCCAGCTAGTGCGGTCTGCGCACGGCCCTCCTAGTTTCCAACTTTCAAGCTACACTGGTCGGAGCTTTCCGCCCACTCCCTTCGGAGAGGCTCTAGCACTCATCATAATACGGTTAGGATCCCCTCCATGCAGGATCCCCCCACCTTCCAGTGGACTTCTTTTAAACTTCACACCTGAAGGGTCCCTCCTAGAGAGGTAAGGGCATGTGGGATTTGACAGAGGCGTGCTGTCCCCCATTCCGGGGTTGTGCAAGTTCTTTCCACCCCCAAAGCGCACCCGTGGCTCTCCCTCGAGGTCAGCTGCCTCCCCCACCCCATCCCCTGGCAACCACTGATCTGTTTTCTATCTCTGCAGTCTGGCCTTTTCCAGAACGTCATGTCAGCGGAATTTGGCGAAATGCTGCCTCTGTGGTCTGGCTTCCGTCACTTGCCGGGGCGCATGCAGATTCATCCGTGACGTCGCGCGGATGGACAGCACGCTCCTTCTCACTGCTCGACGACAGGCCGCTGTCGGGCGGCATCGGGGTTGGCGCAGCCCCCACTGACAGACCACATGACGGCTTACCCGGCTGGGGGCTGCTGTGAACCTCCGGGACAGGCTTCTGTGTGATCGTGAGCTCTCGATCCCCTGACGCGACTGCACAGGAGCGTGAGTGCTGGGTCAACTGGGAAGAGCGTGGCCGGCTCTGGGAGACCGAGGGTCTTCCGCGGCGGCAGCCCACGTCTGCTCCGCCAGCAGCTGAGGGACAGCTCCTGCTGCTCTCATCCTCGCTGCCACCTGGTGCGGTCAGCGTTTGGGACTTTTCGCCTTTCAAACAGGCGTGGAGTGGTGTCGCTGTTGCCCGGGCCGAGTCTCCGCTGACCGAGCACGTGGGGCAACGTTCCGAGTGCGAATCTGCCAGGCGTCGTCTGTGGTGAAGTCCCTCCCGCATTTTGGATTCGGCTTGTTCTCTCGCCAGGCTGTGGGGATCTCAGTACCCCCCGCACCAGTCCTTCACGGGAGGCAAGACTCCCAGATGCTCTTCTCGGTCTGCGGCTCGTCTGTCCCCCGTGCACTGAGACCGTCCCCGATCCCACCCCACTCTTGCACTCTGCCGCCTGCAAACCCCGCGCGCTCCGTCCGACTTACGCTCCGACGGCTCCTTGCTCTTCCGTTTCTTACCACAACGTATAGACGAGTCAGGGACGACGGTCCGACCTTTCCAACAATCGGTGCTGTGAAAATCGGTCATTTATGTGCAAAAAAAGATGAGCTCCAACCCATACTTCTCCCCAGAGCAAAACAGAAGTATCTGACATCCCCCATTAGCCAGACCTCCGCCCCAGCCGGCCTCCTGGGTCAGGGACACAGGAGCCCGATGGCCCGGGGTTCAAACCCCGGCAGACGTGCGCCTGGGCCGAGGGGCCTCCATGCTCTGTGGTCTCCACTCATCCAACCACAAAGCGAGGACACCACCCCCATTTGCTGGGGGCTGGGCACGAGGAGCACGTGCGAGACACATGACCCGTGCCAGAATGGGGTCTGTCCGAGCTGCTGCTGAACACTTTTGCTATTATCAAGGTCGCAGTCCTAAGCCCTCTTTGCTGGCTCCTGTGCCCCTCTGCCCTCCCCGGAGGAGACCCTCCCCAGAATCTTGGGACCGTGATCTCCAAGGGTCCTGTCATGTTCCCAGGTGGGCTCCCTCCCTGGATCTCCCAGTCTGCCACCATCACTGAGGTCCCCTGTGGGAAGGCCTGGGGCCTGACCCAAAGCAACAGTCCACGGTGTCAGTCCTGAGTCACATCAGGTTCTGGGCAGAGGTGGGACGCATCCCGTGAATGTGGCCCCCAGCCAGCGAGCCGCTTCCACCGCGGACAGCCCAGGCTTGGGCCAGCATTCCCCCACATCCGTACAGGCAGGGGAGCCAAAGTTCAGAGGGTTTCTGGTTGCCCCTGGTCACGCGGCTCTGAGCGGTGGAGGGGGGGTGTGCGTCTCACCCACCGGCTGCTCCCCAAAGACCCAGGCAGAGGAGGCACGTGGCGGGGCCGTTGTAAGGTTGTAAAACCGTTCTGACCCTGAGCCTTTCCTAACATATCCCTGCAGATCACACTAAGGCCCTTGAAACCGCTGTCCTCCCCCAGGCAAGCGGCACAGGGAAGAAACGCATCTTGGACAAACATGCGAGAGGCCAGATCACCTATGGCGGCCACAGACCAGCCTGCCCTGCGACGGGCCGTGAGCAGTTTGCTTGGGGACTGCGGTTTGCCTTTGACAAACGTGCAGACCCGAACGTAGGCCTCGCTCCCTCGCCTGCTCACATCTGCGAGCCAAGCAGCAATGCAGGGGGCGGACTGGGCCGGGGACCTCGTCGGGTGCGTGAGGAGCACAGCCCGGCTCCGGCTCACTTCCTGCCCGGGAGAACACTGTCCCCCAAGGGGATTCCTGAGCCCTCGGCATTCTGGGGTAAAGCTGTTTCCCTGCAGGCCGCGTAGCTCAGGCAGACACACAAGGTATGGAAGCCGCCAGGCCATCTGGACCGGAGTCTCTGCAGGCACAGGGCTGACGTGGTTCAGGGCTGGAAGCCCCAGTAGCCGCACACCCTCTCCCTGCATCTCACCATCCAGCCGCCGTCGGTGACAGACCCCTCCCCGGTTCCGGCCCCCCAGGAGCCCCCAAACACTCGGCCCGGTGGTAAAGCACCAGGGCGTGCTGGGCTTATGCAAACCTGGACTCAGAAGGGCTCTGCCCCTCACCAGCCGTGCAACCTCGGGAAGAAAGCCATGACCCCATGATGGGCCTCAGTTTCCTCATCTATAACGTGGGATGGCAGAAGCCACCTCATCTGTCGGGAGGACATGATGAGGCCGTGGGGCCGGCACACGTGCAGCAGCTCTTCCTGGGACAGCGCGTCCCAGCCCCCAGCTCTCTACCCCCCACCATCCCGGGGACCTCTACCCTAACCCTGCCCCTGGCACCTGATGGTGTGAGGTCACCGACCCATTCAGGCGGGTGGGCAGGACCCCCAGAGCGCGCAGACTCTGCCAGGCTTATTCCTGAACCCCCAGGCTCTCTGGCTCACAGCAGGGCCTCCAAAAAGGCTCCCGACTGACACCACCCCGCTTGCACAGGGCTCTGGTCTACCCTGTGAGCCTGGAAGCTCACGGAGGAAAGAACCAAGAAACGTGGAGGATTTGTAATGGGGACCAATGACCCAGAGAGGGCAAGCGACCTGCCCAAGGCCACACAGCACACTTGTGGGGAGTGGGATGGACACAGTACGCCTGTCGTTCTCTGCACACAACACACCTGAAGAGTCTTCCCAGGGCCCCAGAGCACCTGAGAACCCACGCCCTGTGTGGGAGCCCCACAGTTTGGACTCACTTCTGGCCTCCTCTGGGTAATTCTAGCCCCACCCGCTCCCGTGACCTTGTGGGGAGCTGCTGGCCCAGCGTGGGAATGAGCTCAACCTCTCGTCTGCTCTCCAGATGCCCAGATCCCAGATGCTGATCCTGCCCCAGAGCACACATTCCACAGCTTGTCCTCGGAGACCAAGGTCACACGTCATGCATGCCGCACTCACCAAGTCGCCGTCCCAACAAAGCTGGGGCCGTGGCGGACGCACAGCCTGGACAGCCAGCAGATGTCCCCTCACTTGCCACCAGGTGGGCTCCAGGGGCTGGCAGGAGAGGGGAGCGTGGGCAGGAACGAGCCAGCAGGGACGGTGATGTCGCCCTCGCCACAGAAGGAGGCCGCCTAGACCCCTGGGGCGTCTGTCACCTCCAGTCCGTCCGCTGACTGTGGGTGCGGCAGGGACCTGCTGGGGACGGTCCAGGGCCCCGCCTGTGACGCTCCTCCTCACAGACAGCTCCCCAAGGCAGAGAACCCTGGTGGCCACGCCGAGGGGAGCTGCTTCCGGTCTCCACAGGCCCCGAAGCAGCTGAATGGCAGGCGGCGCAAGGGCAGGGCAGGAGGCAGCTTGGTCGCGGATGAGCACAGACCCTGGGGCTGGAGAGCAGTCAAGGCCGGCCCAGACTCAAATCTCCAACAGGCCCCCACCTGCCTCCTCCAGGCCAGGCCCAGGATGCCTCTTGCTCTCACGCCGCGGCTGGCATCCTCAGACCCTTTCCAGGCCTCTGCATGCTCACCGGAGTCCCACACCTGCTCCCTGGGTCCCTGATGTGCCCGCCGCATGACACACACCTGGCCCTCACCACCAGGCCTGCAGGCCTCCGCTCCAGCTCTCCCTTGGGGGGCACCGCCTGCCCCTCCCTTCCCAGCCCCTCAAATGGAGGGGTGCCCCTCCTTGCCAGAGCACTCTGAAAGGCCCCTCCTACCCTCCTCTGCCTCCCATGTGCCCATCGGCCTGGAATGGCTTCAGCAAGAACAGGTACAGAAGACAGACGTTTCCCCAGCACAGGAACACAGCACAGCGAAGCTAGGCGATGTCTACACCAAGAAAGCACTACTGTCTGCACAAGCATGTCTGCCGCATGTGTGCTTTCCTGGAAGGACAAGGGCCTGGAAACTTCCAGAGCCGCACGAGACTGCAAGGCCTCTGACAGTGCCCTGGATAAGCTGGGGCTTCCCAGGGAAAGGCTGCAGAAACCCAGCGTCTCAGGAGGAAGACACCGACTGCGCCTGGGTGTCTGTCCAGCGAGTCCCGTCTTTAACATCATCATGGCCGGGCTTCAGCGGGGCTCCCTAAGTGTCTAAGGACATGCCAGAGGGGTGCCGAGGAGGCGGGGGTCCAGGAGGAGCTGAGCACAGTGGAGAAGGGAAGCCATGGGCCCTGGCTCTCCTCGTCCTGGCCCCACATGTGCACCAGGTCCACATTCTGCACGGGGGCACACGGGAGGCACCGAAGAAGTACCTGTTACATTCAGGGCTAGGATGAGAATCGAGGCTGAGGCAACCCTCTGACCAGAGGTCATCAAGGTGGCCCCGGGAGCAAGGCCCTACTGCTCCTTCTGCCCCAAATCCAAGGCAGGTACCCACGTCCTGAGAGCAGGGAAAGCACTCTAAAACCAGGAGGAGGCCCTACGCCCGTGACCTATGCTTTCCAGTCTGCCACGCCTGGGGGCCCAGAGGCTGCAAGGCCAAGGACGGCCAGGGGCAGGGCCATTGACTGCAGATGGGACGTGTCATCCTCTCTGCCAACTGGACCCACCACTCCCAGCCCCTAGGCGGTCACTTCCACTTGCCCAAGAGGAAAACACCGCAGAAGGGCTCAGGAAAATCTGAACCGAAAAGGCAGAGTTTCTTAAGCTCAGAGTCTGCTCTTCCGAATGTTCGCTAAGCTCTCAAGGCGTGGCCAGTGGGCCCTGACCAGCAGCAAGGACCTGCTGGAAGGCCCGAGCCCCAGCCTCAGGGAAGCCGCAGTGTGGGCAGGGCTGGCCCCAGGACACAGGGGCACGATGGGCAGTGTGAGGCTCCCGGTTTTCTCGTCTGCTAAGAGGCAGACGATGCCAGGGCCCAGAGGGTTCCTGGGAAGAGCTGGGGTTTGCCTCTCCAGGAGAAGCAGCTGGCATGCCACGTGTCGTCCATCTGTGGTGGCACACACGGTCTTAGGTCTCTGAGCGGGTGACACGGAGGACCCTGGTCACACTCGCCTCGCCTCTTTGACTCTTGAAGGGCCCTCCCCAGCTCCAGGGTTCCCGTCCGTGTCTGCCCGGCCCACTGATCCCAGGAGGCAGGAGACACAGGACTCCTGGCAGCCAGGCTCTTTGATGCCCCCCTCAGGCCCTATCCTCGGGCCTCCAGGGTCCACAGATCAGGGCACAGCATGGCCCGGGCAGGAAGACCCAAAGTCCAGCTGGCAAAGACCCCAGCTCTTCCCTCACGTGCCGTTCTATTGAACTTGGCCGTCCCAGGCTCCCCTTCTGCTTGTCATTTGAATCACTCAGGGCAATTTCCTTTCTCGTCTGAGCACGGATTCCTCTCCAGATGGCTTCCTCCCTCTGTCCCCCTCTACCAGGGTCTCGGGCCAAACCCCACAGCTAAAGGTGGGGCAGGAACAGCGGAGGGTGGCGAGTGGGCAGGAAGGCGCTGGCGGCCCGGAGTGCTGGGAAAAGGGCTGTGCTCTGCACAAAGTCTGGGCCCAGTAGGCTGGGGCTGGTCCCACCAAACCAGGCTCAGTGGCCACAACTATGCCGTGAGCACATTTTTAGACTATGAGTCAAACTGGTAATAGAGTGACTTGTTTAATCACCCCAGAAAGAAGGCTGACTTAAGAGCTCTTCTCTGCAGCATCGGGGGCGGGGGGCGGGGTCCGAAAGAGGCTCAGGAATGGTAGGGGGCAGAGGGACCCCAGAGCAGCCACCGGCTGCTGGGGGAAGGGTGAGAGGAAGACTCACAGGCCTCCAGGCTACAGCTCTGCGAGGAGCTTGTGCTCCCCGAGATGAAGGGCAGGACGGACTCCCTGGCACCAGCCTGACGCCGGCTACGTCCCTGTCTCCTCAGCTCCTAGTTACAAGGGAAGATGAACCAACCACAGAGATGGTTTTCCTGGTCCTCCAGTCTGTGCCAAGCCTTGTGGGCACCGAAGGGTGATGAGATGAGCCTCTTACGTAGCAAAGTCCACACGTACGACAAAGTCCCGGATCTAAGTAAGGGTGCTTGTGTCCTGTGGGAGCCTACAGGGCTGGGGCCTGGCAGGAGGGAGTCTGTGTGTGCTCCCGACGGTGGGCTGTTGTGGTCTGGAGCGGGGGGGGGGGGGGGGGGGGGGGGGAGACACGAAGCTCCAGCCCAGCCCGCCTGCCTGGCGGTTCCTGGGAGCCAGCCCCCAGAACCTCTTGGGTCTCCAAGGACAGCCCACCTTCACCCCCGGGCAAACAGCCAATCCTGCCACCACGGAGAATGCAACTGCTCTAGGTCATGGCCCCTCGGCACAACACAAAGGTCACTGACACACAGGCCTCTAAGAGGACACGAGGGGGTGACCTGGAGACGCCCACAGAAAACAGCAGGGACACACGGGTCTCCCCCCGCCAGTCCCACCACAGCCGTGGCTGGTCTACACAGGCCTGCTTCCTGGAGAGGCGAGTCAGGATCCTCCACATGGCCCTGGAGGCCACCGCTTGTAGTGCCAGGACTGTGTCCGGAAAGCCACGCCTCTGTGGTTGCTCGGTACCACGGACGACACGAAAGCAAGTCCCCAAGGGGGGCAAAGACGGGCCGGGGCCCCGCGGCTTCAGGAGGAGAGCAGACACACCACCGCGACTGCCCAGGACAGGAAGGAAGGTATAGGGAGGGAAAGTCGGTCCAGGGGAGGCAGAAGCCGCCAGGTTGGAGGCACCGGAATGAAACAGGATCAGAAAGGGTGGCCATGGAGCAGGACGTGCCGGGGTGGGGCACCTGGCCGTCACCGGGTCACTCGGCAGCCCCTCCGTGCTCACACCTGGCCAAGGACAGCCTGAAGATGCCCCCCGAAAGTCAGGAGCCCCAGGGCCCAGGAGGAGAGCCGGCCGAGCAGGAAGGGGACCTGGTCCGCAGGGCCGAGGGCCTGATACGGTGCGGCCAGCAGCCAGCCCTGCCCCAGAGAAGGGAGCCGCCTTGTGGGTCACACGGAGTGTCTGTTCCCTCCGCCCAAGAGGCAGGGACTGAGAGCATCAGGGACGCAGGAGCTGCAGCTGGGACAGGGCAGCGCAGAGCGAGGGTCTGTCTAGGACACTGGCACACGCTGGTGTGCCCTGGGCTCCCCGCACACACGCGGTGCCTAGCTGTGAGAGGCAAACTGGGGTCACAGACGGGCAGGGACGCATGGGTCTCCATGAGCCCCTGTCCCCGCAGCGCCAGCCCAGAGCCACCCCATGACACCTGCTGAATGCACGGTCAACAGGCGCCGCTGGCTGGGGGCAGGGTCCCGAAGGCCAGCGAGATGTGCGTGGCAGGTGGGATCAGCAGGTAAAGAGGCGCAAGGTCTCCCTCCCAGGCCACCAGGATGACACCCTCTGCCTCAAGAGCAAGGTCCTAAAACAAAGCAGAGATGAGGGGGCAGTGGTCACACGTGATATTACTGTCCTTCAACAGGAAATCTTGCCTTGGGTGGCACCCGGGGGGCCCAGTAGATTGGGCGCCCAACTCTTGGTTTTGGCTCAGGTTGTGATCTCAGGGTGGTGAGATCGAGCCCCACATCCGGCTCCTTGCTCCGAGCAGAATCTGCTTCAGATTCTCTCCCTGTCTGGCCCTCCAGCTCGTGTGCACATCCTCTCTCTCTCTCCCTCTCTCTAATAACTAATCTTTTTTTTAAATCTCTTTTAACGGTAGGAGAAGAATATAAACTTGGCCCAGGCACTGTGAGGGAGTGAGTGCTTCCAAACACCCGATAAGCAGCAAGGTGCAGAGGAAGAGACGCTCTCGGCCGGAGTCCCTGCAGAATCATTTCTCAGAAGGCCAGTCCAGGGAGGTCCCCTTGAGGCCTCCCAGCGAGGGCCAGAGGGCTCTGGCAGCCCCCACAGCCAGGCAAGGCCTTCAGAGGCCCCCACCTGCCCGGGACAAGCGCCTGTTCACCTCTGCCCCCTGGGACGTGGTCCAAAGCAAGCATGGACACTAAAATGAGGAAAAGGAGCTGGAGAGAATATCTATTTTCTCCCAAATGACCACGTCAATGCTTTCTATGAAATGTCAAGAACCACGTTATGTTCTAGGAATTTGACTTGGCTGTCCCGCTAGCCCGGTGTGCACACGACGCGTCAGCCCAACATGGGGCCGGGGCCTGGTTTTCTCGCACAAACCCCGCCGAGGACTCTGGAGGCAAATGGTCCTGCTGGCCCACTCTCCCCCGAGGGACCCGTGTCCCCATTTACTCCATGCCGGCCCCACCCCAGCAGTACCCAGTGGCCAGGTGGGACCCAGACTCAGAAACGCTCGGCAAGCTACAGGCTGCGCTCTGAGGCTTCAGACACACGGGGACCCCCACGGCTGCCCGGAAGCAGCGAGAAGCTGAGAAGTTCTGAGACCGCCTGGCCCAGGACACTCCCCCCGAGAGGCCAAAGAGACCGTCCAGACAAGGAGGGCTACAGTGGAACAGATTCTACCAACCTGTGTGGTCAGAAGTGCTGGGGACCAGCGGCAGGAGGGAAGCATAGCCACACACATGCAGGGGCAGTGAGGGTAAGAAGGTTCTGGACTCAGACACACCTGGGTTTGAATCAGCCCTCCATCCCAGCCCAAACCTGGGGGTCGGGAAATTCCCGACCTCTGCACGCTGACTGAAACACGCACGTCCGTGCACGTCCACACGGGCGATAGGCCCACCTTCGAGCATCTGCCACTTTCTGTGGCATAAATATCCCGGCTTTGTTGCGACATCTCTGAACACAGGGCTACGCGGAGGCGAGCAGGGCCCTGCTGCACTGAGCCACTGGACGCGCCAGCCCACACCAGGCCGCACCACAGAGCTGTGGCCTGAGGGAAGGATGGGAGGGCTTTCTGGAGACGCTGAGGCCCCTACTTGAAGATGTCACCTTGTGAGCAAGGATGGGCCCCTCCCCAGGGGCATGGCATATGCCCCAAGTCACAACCTGCTCCGAAGAGGGTCAGCACACGGGCCTAAGAGCCAAGGGGCAGAAGGAAGGCTTCCCCCGCTCCTGGTCATTCCCAGTGATTAACCAGGGCGCTTGTCCCCAGTTGGTCCAGAAGTCCATGTTCCCAGAGAATGCCCCGACTCTGACCCATGACTGTCTCCTGGTAACCTCGAGCTCCTCTTGCCAAGAGACCAGCCTCTCAAAGGGAGAGTAAGGCCCCCAACGGGCTCACTGGCCCATTAGCCAGAGTCACTGCCCTGCGTGGAAGGAGACCAGGCCCCAGGGTGGGGGTGGGGGAGGCGCTGCGGGGGACTGAAGGACATGGGGACCAGTCTGTGCCTACAATGGGAGGAGGACCTGGAGGCTGGGAGAGGCTCTGACACCCACACCTGGACCCCTTGGGAGTTAGAGAAGTCCACTGTCTCTGAGCCCCGGGGACCCTTCTGCAGCAGACAGGGGCAGGAGAGCACCGGAGCCTCGCCCCAGAGGCGGGCGGCTGTCCTCTTCAACCGCACAGCGTCGCAGGTAACTCCCAGAGAGGGGACGGCCTGTCTGCGTGGCAGATTTGGATATACGGCGAGTACGCCTGTAATCAGCGGAGCAAAAGCACCGTGGGGACTGCCTGTTCACTGGCTCCCTTTCAAGGGGCCGCTGGAAGAACTGAGCGCACGTACAGGAGCCGCGGAAAAAGGCAAATGGCTTCCCTGAGCGCACATGGATTCCTGACTGTGACTCTCAGCGTGGGCCTGAGCCAGACATCGATCCTCTAGGAAAACATCTGAGACTCTACTGAAAAGCAGTGAGAAAATCAGTCCATGTGCGCACTCCGGGCAATCCTCATGCGGGAGTGGACGTCGTGTGTGAAGTCAGGCCTGCCTGGGTGTGCGTAGACCCAAGCGGAGTTTTCTAAAACACAGTCCGGAGGGAGGGAGACGCAGATAGGACTAGAGAGTTTGCTCATTTCCCAGCTGTGTCTTCTGGAGCCCTGAGGGGTCCACTGACGGCACACTGACCCCAGACATTGCCTTTGGCGCCCTGGACTTCCACATGTGACTTTGTGTGACACCAGGAATACGGTCACACAGGGACACTTACTCTCCTACGAGCTCCAGCCCGAGAAAGGGGAGCAAGCCGGCGGTGCCCACAGACCCATGAGTCAGCCGGGCACAGAGCGGCCCCGTCCCACGTAGGCAGCATACAGGAGCACATGGTGGGGGGAGGGTAACCATGGCAACCCCCCCAGTCATCGCGAAGTCATTCCTCCACAACGTACAACTGCTCTGTTTATAGGAAGAATGCTGACCATATATTCTGGTTTTCCATGCACAATACTTCACTAGGAAAGAATGCAGAACCCACCAGAACGCGCACACGGCACACATTTCTCTTTCAACCGAATCTCTTCCCAGTCCTTGGAGGACCTGATGGATGGGGCTCCAGGGCTCTCCCTGAAAGCGGAAAAGGCAGAGATCGTCCCAGCCATGGGTGCACCACCCCAGAAGGGTCTCCCCAGGGCAAAGTGTGGACTCTCCCTCCCAGACCGGCTCCATGGGAGAGAAAGCGTGTGCCCGTGCCAGGTATGGTCCACCGTGTGTCATCACGCCAAGCCGCACGGCACACTCACGCGCCACAGAGAGACTCCCGCCGGGGGGTGAGTCCCAGAGCCAGAGCCTTGCTTCTCGCCTACGAGGCCACAGGCACTTCTCTGTGACGGGGCTGAGCTTGGGCTCTCCGGGCAAAGGCGCACACTCACTCATTTCCTTGCAACACCAACTTCAATTTTAGGAAGAAAAGATGAGTTTCAGATGCTAAAAATAATCTTTTGGGGCTTTTCAAGGAAAAGCAATGGCTCTGCAGTTGGAGAGATGTGTCCAGTCCTGGTTTCCGTGCTTGATGGGTGCGGCGGTCCTGTCACGCATATTCCAAACGTGGCCCGTAATTTCCGGCGACCTGCAAATCCAGATGGTCCCCGGCTTAGACTCTGCATCTGAGAAAAACGATTTGGAACATCTTAAAACTTTTTTTTTTTTTTTAAATGGGACATGCATTCTGGAAACCCGCACAAATCCAGAGTGTCCCCATTGAGGGATCACAAAGCATGCGCCCGGGCAGGACCCCCCCCGGTCCAGAATCCACACGGGCCGGCTCCCTGGACACATCTGGCACCCCACCCCCCACAGCCACCCCCGCCTGAGCCAAGGGGCACCCGGACCCACGAGCACATGCGATCCCACCAGAGGTGAACCTGCTGCCTCCCCTCTGCTGCTCAACACGCGTGGGACGTGTCGTGTCGCCAGTATGGCCTTCGTGCATGCCCTCCCGCTGCGGCGCATTCATGTGGGGGCCTTTAAAAAAACTCCCCTGCCACTGCTGCTGTTTGAAAGGAAACCTGCCTGGGGCTGAAAGATGAGCCCCAGGGGCCCCTCTGGTGGGGCACAATGGCCCCCCTTCAGTCCCCTCAGTCCCCGGGCCCTCAGGCCTGGCGCCACATGGGCCATGGCCACAGCCTCCACTGAGCTAGCAGTAGGAATCTTGGTTCGCTCCCTGCGGCAGGGGAGTGCGAGCCGCGACGCAGGACCCTCCTTCCCCCAGTCCTGTTCTGCCAGTTCTTCTACCGCGATGAGGGAGGGACAAGGTGGCTCTAGGATTCCATCCATGAGCAGGCCCGGCCGGCGCCCCCCGCCCCGCCAACATGCGCCCCCACCCACAGGGGGGACGAGCTTGTCTGAAAACACCACAGAGCTCAAAGGCCACCGTCTGTGTTTAACAAGACACGCACGCGGTCTGTGGGAAGCAAGAGGAAAACGTGACAGAGGGTAGGACAAACGCGGGGGAAGAGGGTCACTCCTCGTGGATGGAGACAGGCTGAGCGTAAGGCTACCTCCTACAGTTGTATCGACTCTACCCCACCCAACTGTTCGAAGGCCGACAGTATTCTCTGTGGGGGTGTTGGAGGGCCCCGAGAAACGCTCTTTCTGTTCAAATGAAACGACCAGGAACCGCTGCTGGGGAATGAAGCCCAGGGAACCCACCAATGCGCCGGCCACCACGCCGTGGGCAGCCCGGTGCCAGAGAGCGCGCCCCCTCGGCGAGGCCACGTGGATCCAGACAGAGCCCCCGGGAGACAGGTGGGATGCAGAGTACGAAAAAGTGCAGGGAGACAATGGGACGTCCCCTCCGCGGCGGTGCCGTCTGGAGGAACAAAGCTTAGGAGGAACAGAAGTCCTGCTTCCCCTTCCCCCGGAGCAGCTTCCAGCGGGAGAGAGCTGCAGACGGGACAACAGAACCATCAAAACCCAAGGGGGAAACCGCACGAGGACTTACAACACGGTCCTGGGCAGGAAGGACCAGTCTGGGGAGCACCCAGACACGTCGTATCAGAGGACACTAACTAGGTCACGTGACGGGCACACCCCATGAATGTCCGTGTCATACACACAGGCCTCGGGCGCCGCACGAGCACGCGTGTGTGCACGTTCTCACGGGTACCGGGAAATCTCTCACAGAGGAACAAAGATCACCGCCACCAGCAGGACCCTGCTTCTGGACAGAGCGAGGCTCCAGCCCCTTCCCCAAGCAGGAGTGCGCACGAGTCAACACGGCTATCGACGCGGACAAGGACAGGAAAGCAGGGAGCCTGCAGCTGTTTCAAAGACACATGACCCAACTCCGGCTGTTCTTGACCTGCTAGACCGACAAGGACGCAGAGCCAGCACAGGTCTGGGCAAGGGGACAAGCCTGAGGCCATGGGGGTGCCACTGCGTGCTGTGGGCCAGCACTCCGGTCCTATCCCTCCTCGTCTACGATGCACCGTCCTCTCCACGGAGCTCCCTGCGGTGAGCTGACTTACGTCCACACACGGCGGCCGAGACACGCGCTGCAGGGTGTTTACGGGCACAAGTCCTGGGGGTGTGGGTGCCACCGCCCAGCACCAAGGGTGCTCACCGTGGGTGCCGCTCCAGGGGCTCGGGGGACAGGGACAGACTCCTGGCGAGGGAGGCCCCCACCACATCCCCAAGATACAGACAAGGAAACCAAGGCCCAGGGAGGCGGGGCTGCCGCGCAGGGGTGCAGGGCAGGGCGCGGTGGAGCCTGGCGTGGAGTCGGGCACGCGGCGCACGCCATGCTTACCACAGGCCGTGCTGGCGAGCCGGGCACTCACTGACTCCCGCCATCCCGCCACAGGGCCAGAGCTGCAGTGTGCTTGCCTAAGCATTCTGACCCGCAGCAGACCGCAGGGCGGGCCCGACACGGGCGAGCAGGACTGTGAGACCGCAGATGTGGTGGGGCTGCTGTGTCCCCAACAGACCGTCCCGGAAACCGCAGGAAGGTCCCCGGGGCCGAGAGGGAGCCTGAAGTCGGGAGCTCCCGGGGGCTCCGCAGATCCCGCCTCCCTCCCGAGCAAAGCCGCAGAGCCCACGGCCAACCGTAACCCTGCTCTCTGCATGGAACATTGCTCCCCAACGAGGCCGCGGGGATGGCAAGCCGCACTCGACCATTTCCAGGAAGTTATTTGAAGCAAGTCATAAAAGTTGGGAGGATCCCCCCTTCTCTGGGTTCTGGCTCTGGACTCGTTCCAAACGCGCTCCCCACACCCTTGGCGGAGGTTCAGGGGGATTTTTCCCTCTAGCTGAACCAGAGAATCAATGGGGTGTTTGTCCCGCAAATGAGGTGGGGGGTCCTGGGTCACTGAAGGCGCTGTGGAGGTCACTTGGGGGGGGCAGCGCCTGGGGAGGTCACGGCCTCGGCCCCCCAGCAGCTGGAGTAAGACATTAACCAACGGCTCCTGGCTCCTGGGTCCTTCCATTCAGGGGTGTTCCCTGGACCCTCCCCTGGACCCACCTCCAGACCACCCCCAGGGTCTCCAAGAGTGCTAAGGGGAGGCCACTGGGACATGTTAGGGGCCTTGGTGGGAGCGGCTCGGCCAAATGGCAGGGGACACAGGGGCCCACTCTGCAGACAACTGGTCCACCCCACCCCACCCAGCACACACGACCCCCTAGTCCGAGAGAGGAGCGCTCACTCGCACATTGGGAATCTCCTCCCAGAAGAGAGACTCAGCACCCAGCTCTGGGGAGTCAGTGCGTGTGAGCGTTCGGAAAGTCCTCGGAAAGGAGGGCCGGACGGCCCAGCTGGGACGTCCCCTCCAGCCCCCAGGTGAGGAAACCACTGCTTTGCCTACCCCCAGCTCAGCCAAGCCCGTGTCGAAAACGTGAAGTCGAGGACAGTAAGAGGGTGGGGTGCCTCGAGGGGGGCCGTGGACGCAGCCCTTCCGTCCAGGAGCCACCCAGGCAAGCAACTCCCCGCAGCGCTCCGTTCCCCAGAGCAGCGGTCAGCTGCTTTGGCTCCTGCGGACCCTTCCGGCGGGACCTTCCAGGCCCCCCACGCCTCCCAAGCATCTCCACGGTGTGGCTGGGCACATGGGGGACAGAGGACAGCTGGTCACAGTTGGGCCGTGGAGGGGCCGGAAGCAGGCAGATGGGCTGGGATGGGGGAGAGGGAGGGGACGCCACAAAGGGGCTTGGAGAGTGTCCAAGAATGGGGCTTCGGCCATGCTTGGGGAAGGGAGAGGAGCTGCGGTGGCAGGCGGATGTGCCCCTGGGTGAGGCCCCGGGGAGGACAGGGCAGCCCCAGCCAGTCCCCTCTCCCACGGCCTGCAGCTGGGCAACAGCTGTGGGCCTCTGACCGCTCCCCACACCCCTGATGTCCTTTGCTTAGAGTGCTTCTTGGTCTTGCTGGAATTTCATTCCAAACGGTAAATATTTCATGTCCACCCGCGAGGCTCCCATACAGATGACTTTAACACGACGTGGAAACACCTTCCGCTCCTCACTGCAGCACGGGAGTGGGGAAGATAAGTTCACGGGGCGGTCAGAGGGCAAGCTTTTGGCCAAACACTTGCCTTCAACTGGACCATGATAAACCAAGGCCCTGTGCCCCCTCCCTCCCCCAGGACCCACTTAGAGTGTGGAAGATGACATCACCCGGGCAAGGAAGCCGGGTGGCCGCAGACGGGCTTCTGTTTCAATCCCGGCTGGCCCAGGGTTGCCACACAGCCCCCACTGAACCCCTTCCCCCGAGGGCAGCGCTGCGGTTGTCGGTCCGGACTCCCTGCCTAGCTGGGGGATCCAGGGAAGGTTACTTTCCCTCTCTGGTCCTTGCTTTCCCTTTCTGTGTACTGGAGGTCAGAACAGAACCCACTGTGCAGAATGTCACAGCACCGTGAGGTGACACTTGTGAAATGTGCCCTCCCCCGCCCCCAGAAAGGCTGTCAATCTGGCATCTGGGAAACGCAGTGCGCTCCCTGAGCTCACAAGTGGGCCGTGGCACCCAACACACAGCGCACGGTTTGGATTACTACTCAAAGCAGTGCTTCGGGTACGCAGGGGCTGCTGACATGTCAGCGGGGTGCGTGCTGAGCCCCAGAGCAAACCCTGTGGACCCCCAGAGCAAGAGGCCCCAGGCCTATTAAAAGAACCACCCCGGGGGTCTCTGCATCCAGGGAGAATGCGCGGCTGCTGCCGCCGGCCTGAGTGCGGTCCACCACCAAGTGGACGGTGCACGGGGGCAGGAGGCCCCTCCGGTTCTCCCCTGGACCCGCCAGTCTCCCAACAAAGTTCACACCCGAGAACAGCTGCCTCATAAATGCGGTTTTCATTAATTTCCTGGAAAAGGGAGTTCTCGTTTCCACACAACGGGTCTTGGGAGACTCGGGGAAGAAGGCCCGAGTGTGGCTCTGGAGCCCCCGCGGTACCTGGCGTCCGGGTCTCTGGTCGTCCTGCCCCGCTAGGTTCATCTCTCCAGCCTGCAGTCCCGGCCCCGGGCAGGAGAGAAGTGAGTGGGATGGGTGGGAGCCCGAGGCAGGGCAGCTGGAGGATATGGGGGGGCACGGAGGACCCCCGGAGGACAGAAGTCCTGTCCCTCCTCTAGAATGGGTTGCAAGCTTCCCCAGCGTCCATCCCAGGGAGAGGACTGCTGCGGCCCAGGAGGCTGGGGAGGGAGCATCTCAGCCCCTGCCACAAACATACGGTGTCTGGACAGACACCGAGTCTGGCTGGTTCCAAGAGTCCAGAGTTTCTGGTTTTCTCCAGGCTTCCACAAGCCTCTAATAGAGGAGAGCAGGGGTCATTTCCGGTGTGAGGCCAGGGCGTGGGCAGGATGAGGTCATGCGCCTGTGCTGCTGAGACCCGGACCTGGCGGCAGCAGCCCAGTGCGGCTCCGTGAGTCAGGGCTGGCCCCGCACACACGGGAGGCCCGGCCATGCCACAGAGGTGGAGGGCGACGGGCCTCGGGCTGACTGACTCCACGTGGTGGGGCCGGGGCCCGGGTCCCTCTTCCTCCCCAGCAACTCAGAAACACTGAACGGTGACAGACCCTGCAGGACAGCAGAGCCGCACACGGACACTGAGCCAGACGCCCCCCCACCAACTGACCGCGTGACCCAGGGCCGCCCGCAGACCCCATCTGCCTCACGCTCCCCCACCGTCAAGTGAGATGTGGCTCGTGGGAGCGCCACACGTTAGATGGGCTAAAACCCGCAGTTTTCCAAAAGCGGTCAAGGCACGTAGCAAGCCCTCCAAAAGTTTTATTTAAGTGGAGAAAATGTAGGGACGCCTGGGTGGCTCAGTGGGTTAAGCCTCTGCCTTCGGCTCAGGTCATGATCCCAGGTCCTGGGATCGAGCCCCGAATCGGGCTCTCTGCTTACCAGGGAGCCTGCTTCCCCCTCTCTCTGCCTGTCTCTCTGCCTACTTGTCATCTCTGTCCATCAAATAAATAAGTAAAATGTTTAAAAATAAATAAATAAATGGAGAAAATGCAGGAGAAAGGAAGCCGGACTTAGGAGGAGGAAGGCTCCCCAGCCCCAGAGGCCAGAGGGGCCACTCATTCCACAGGGGCAAGTGCAGGCATCCGAGGCCCAGGGGCGAGCAGGGCCTGCCTGGCTGCCCAGCCACAGGGCCAGCCCCTCCGTGGACGGGGCAGCAGCTCTTGCTCCTGGGGAGGAGGGAAAGGGCCCCAAAGGCCCCCCCCCAGGCCACCAGTCAGCCGCAGAACCGCACAGGCATTTCCAGGGCTTCGGACCGGCCGCCCAGTGACTTCCTGGCCTGCACGTCCCTGTCCCAGCTTCAGGCCTCAGAAGAGATTCCTGCTGTGGGAACCAGGACAAATGCTAACGTGGCACTTGTCCCTGCCCCAGGACAGTCCTGTCCCCAGACTCACCCAGCTCGGTGGGTCCGATCCAGACGGAGAGGCTGAGTCCAGGGGCGGGGCTCCGAGCCAGCTCACCCCACGCCAGCGCCCGCCGGCCAGCTCTGCCCCCAGCCTCTTCTGCTGCACTGGGGTCCAAACCCAGCTCGCTTCGGCTGTTTGGGGACTTTTTAACACTCTGTTTAAAAAGCGTAAAGTATTTCAAACACACCAGCAAGTACAGAGCAGCACAGGCCACCAGAGCTCTGAGAGAGGACTGGGACGCCCAGGTCGGTGGCCACAGGACAGACGTACAGAAAGACACACAGAGGGCCCAAAGACCTGCACCCCAACCTCAATTTACCTCAAACTGCGCTCTGGGGAGCACTGGGCCGCCCCACCCGCGGGTCAGTACCGGTGTGCAGAGGGACACTTAACAAAACTCAACATACACGACATTCCTGCGAAGTCAGAGCGTCCGGAGTCGGGCGCTGGGACAGGTCTGTTCACACGGCGGCCACGGCTCCACCCCATGAAGGAAGGAAGCTCTGACACCACAGCGCCCGTGACCGTCAAGCACGGCGGGAGTCAGACATAGAGGCCGGCTTATGACCATGTGAGATGCCCGGAACCAGCAAGTTCCCGGACACAGAAGCACATTCGTGGCTTCCAGGGGCCCTCACGGAGGGGCGAGGGGCATGGGGCTAGTAGGCCTGGGGTTGTATCTGGGCGACAGAGTGCTATGGAACGGACAGAGGTAGTGGCTACAGGTCACTATGAACGTACCAAGTGCCCCTAAACCACTCGCCCGAAGGAGTTGTCCCGCCTGGAAAAGCAGGAGCATATGAAGCCGGCCCCCTGAGAACGTGACTATGGAGGGAGTCCTCTGGGGCACACAGGGGACCGTCCAGAGCTGAACCCACTGGCAGCAAGGGAGCGGGTGCCCAGACCTCCCCGACCCTCACCGTCACACTGGTGGGACGTCTGGGGCCCAGAGGAGCCATCACTGGGCCAGGGCCATGTGAAGGACAGCCCTGGGAGGGAGAGCAGGTGACCCCTCTTCCAAGTAATAGTAGTGGCACACGGGAGAGCCCAGACCAGCAGGCGCCCCCCCTGCACACGTCCCGGATCCCATTCCCTTCCCAGAGACCACCTCACTCTCTCATCTGGTGGGGAGATGATGGGCCCCAGGGCCTGTGTCCTCACACCCTAAGCCCATGGCTAGTGCTGCTTTGCGCCCCCCTCTGTGGGCAAGATCTAGGGAGGGTTTGAGGGGGGTCCGGGGTCATCACGGGGTCCCCAAGGAGGGAAGCAGGGGTCAGAGACGGGAACCTGTGAGCAGGAGAGAAGCTGCCAGCTTGACCCTAGAGGAGAGCCCGGGCCAAGGAGGTGGCACCTCCAGCAGCGGGAAGGGAAGGGACGTCCTCCCCAGAAGGAACCAGCTCTGGCCACACCGCGCGACTCTCGCCCCGGGACGCTGCCTGCGGACTTCGGACCTCCAGGCCTGTGAGACCCTGAACGTGGGGTCTAAAGCCCTTGGGTTTGAGGCGGTTTATTTCAGCGGGTCCGGGTGTCACGGACAAGCGTGGATGACCGGTCCCTCTGCCACAGCGGTGTGTGCCGTCCGTCCACGCTGACGCACATCACGCACCCATCCTCCTGCTGCGTTGGACCCTGCCACATGGCCACATGGCACCTCCGTCCCGTCGCCGGCGATGGGCCATCTCCACGCTTCGGGACTGCAAACAGCGCTGTCACGCACACCCCCATCCATCTTCCCTGTTCTGTAAGCAGGAGCTCTCTGGACTCATGTGCTCTGGGATCCGTTTATTTAGCAAATCCTTCCAAGGCAGCTGTGCGCCCTGCCAATCCCAGGGAACACAGCTCGCTCCAAACACAGCTGGGCCACCACCCACAGCCCCTGGGACGCAGGCTGCAGGGGTCCCCTGGCCGGCCGTGAGGAGGAAGCCCCCTCTTCTCCATCCCCACGCGCATCCCCTGCGCCCCACAAGGAGCCCCGCCCACCTGTCTCCTCCAGGGACAGCTGACCCCTTCCGCGCGCCCGGGGCAGGTGAGACAGAAGCTGACCCACGGCTTGGAACCTGTTCTTGCCCTCGGGCCCCTTCCCCAATCTCAAGACACCAGGAAGGCCGTATTGGGCAGACGTGTCCACATTCGTCAGACCAGGAGCATCTCTGGGCCGGGCGCTCGGTGCCGGGACGACACACCGCACGGATGGGAGGCGGTGCCATCGCAGGGGCCAGGCTGGGCACCCCTGCACCCCTCTTCCCAGCAGCATTCCCGTCGTCCTCACAGGGAGGTTAACGTGTCCGCCTTTTACACACGAGGAGCCGGCCTCCGGGAGGTGACATCACCCGCCCAGGTGAGCCCGAGGAGGGCAGAGCACTTCCTGCCTCTCCGCAGCCCGCAGGGCCTTCGTCCTCTTCTGCTGCACGAACTCGCACCTGGCGTGGGGCTGTCCCCTGCCCCCGCAAGTCACCTGGGTTTGTTTTCTATTGGGAAACGCCTAGGAGAGAAGCCAGTCTCTTCTGCAGCCTGGACCCCAGCCACTGGCTCTGATGTGCTTAGAATAAACAAGACTCGATTTCCGCGGTGAAATAGTTCCTTCCTTTCTCCAGTGAGTAGCTCCGAGCCCCGCCAAGGGCTGGATGGGGGCTTGCGGCTAGCGGGGCCCCTTCAGGGAACGACAGCCCCGGAGCTCCTGCCTCAGGGACGTGGACAGTGTGACTGCTTCCTCACCCGGCTCAGACCCTCTCGGGAAACAGGGGGCTCGCTCAGGTCAAGATATCTCAAGGAGGACTTCTTTACAAAGGGAGCACGTGCGCGTGTGCGTGAAGGGGACCCCAGGAATAGTGCAGTAACTGGGGGCCACCGTCCCAGGCCCCAAGGGGGAGGGGAGGCTGAGCTTCAGATCCCGCCTTGAGGGGAGCAGCCTGACAAGGCCCCACGGTGGGTCACACACCCTGCCTGACTCTCGTCCCCTCCTTTCCTCTGATGCCCACCCTTTGGTGGAGCCGAACCTGAGGTCAGACGCCAAGGTCGTCTACCCAGGGCCACCTCCCAGAGCCGAGAAGCCGGGACCGGGGTTGTGGAGGACAGTGTGGAAGGGCGCCCCACAGGGCTGGGGGGGACAGCTGTGCTTCCTCGTAAACCAAATACGGTCACCCCAGGACCCAGCAACTCCACTCCCAGGCGCACACCGCGAGGAACTGGAAACCGACCCAAACGGAAACGTGCGCCGTCCCACGTCAGCCGCGCGGTCTACAGCAGCCAAAAGGCTCCAACCGCCGCCGTGTCGTCTGCGGATGAACGTGTGGCCCAAACGTGGCACGTCCAGCCACACACGGCGCCGGCCCCGGCCGCGCGAGGGAACGGCACCAGCACTGGCCAGGGCTATGACACAGAGGGACCCGCAAAACACAGGGAAAGCAGAGGACACAAAAGGACAAGCGCCAGGCGACACCACTTGCGGGAAGTGTCCAGAGAAGTCAAACTGCTGGAGCTGAAAGCAGACTGGAGGCCCAGGGGAGGGTGAGGGGTAGTGCCCTGTCCCGGAGCTTCTGCCGGGACCGCCCAACAGCCTGGAAACGTGTGATGGGGACCGCTGCACGGCACGGCGTAACGAATGCCGCTGAATCACGCGTTCAAACGGATGAATCGTTCGGTCTGTGAATTTTTCTCAATAAAGCTGTTTATTTTTTTAAAGGTTTTATTTAGGAGCACCTGGGTGGCTCAGTGGGTTAAAGCCTCTGCGTTTGGCTCAGGTCATGATCCCAGGGTTGTGGGATCGAGCCCCGCGTCGGGCTCTCTGCTCAGCGGGGAACCTGCTTCCCCACCCACCGCCTGCCTCTCTGCCTACTTGTTCTCTCTCTCTCTCTCTCTCTGTCAAATAAATAAATAAATAAATAAAATGTTTAAAAAAGAAAGGTTTCATTTATTTGACAGATACACAGTGAGAGAGGGAACACAAGCAGGGGGAGAGAGAGAAACAGGCTTCCCCCCAAGAGGGAGCTTGATGTGGGGTTGATCCCAGGACCCTTGGATCATGACCTGAGCCAAAGGTGACACTTAATGACAGAGCCACCCTGGCATCCCAAAAAAGTTTTAAAAAAAAAAAAAAAAAAAGCACCCAACACATTTCCCCCTCCTACCCCTCAACATCCATCCAGTCCTGTGGTTGAAAAGCTCCTACGCACCATGCAGAGGACATGCCGAGCCCCACGCGACAGCCCCGTGAGTGGGGTTGTGATTGCACGTCCCGCTCCCCTGAGACACGTGGCCCGCCCGCAGCAGGTACGGCTCGTGCAGGGCAGAGCAGAAAGGGCTGCGGGGAGGGGACGCCGCTGCACAGCCCAGGCGGGGCTCCACGTGCCCTCGCACCGGTGCCACGGTCTCTGCTGGCGCCACCTCCCCCGTGAAGCACCTGGGTCCTTGGTGGTTCTGTGTTATTCTCCCTCCTTACGGGAACTTCCTATGTGAACCGGGCCTTCCGTATGCTTCCGATCGATCCGTGTCTTTGAACCGGTAATCCAGGCCCCTTCCGTTTACTGTGCTCCCTGCCACATTTGAAACTGTTCTGTCCCCCTCTGCGTTCACCCATCCTGATGCACCTGTGCTTGCCACCCCGCCCCTCCCGCCTTTGCAGAGTGGGGAGCCCTCCTGGGTTCCACGGCCGCTCGCTCCTTCCGCTGCTCTGCCGCTGCCCGCCCAGCTTCCTGCCCTGCGTGTGGCTGCCGTCAGCAGTTCTGCTGGGAGAGCGTCCCCACGCTGGACAACGGTGACTCCACCTGCCTCTGAAACAGTAAGAGAAGCCCCAGCTCCTCCGGTCCCAGCAGCCGTCCCGTTTTCTCCGTTATTCCTGGCCGGCACTGTAGCTCTTTCTCCTCAACCCCTCGAATTAGACTTTGTTCCGCACAGTTCTCGCCGGCAACGCCGCAGCCAGGCTGGGCGTTCCCCCTCACCGGTTCTCCAGCAGCGGCACCAGGGAGAGTGTGTGTGTACGTACGCATGTGCGTGTGTGCACATGGGTGTCTCTGTGGGTCCGTGGATGAGCACGTGTGGATGTGTGCGTCTGCGTGTGCTGCAGTGTGCGGGCATGTCTGTGTGTCTGCAAGTGTGTGCGCACGCGTGTGATGCGGGGACGCACATGTGTGCGTGTCTATGCACGCATGTGCAGGCGTGCGTGGGTCTGTGTCTCTGCGTCTCTGTGGATGAGTGTCTGCGTGTGCTGCAGTGTGTGTGCCTGTCTCTGCACATGCGTGTGGACGCGTGTGTGCATGTCTGCGGGCACCTGGGTCTGCGTGTGTGCGTGCACGCAGACGTGCCGGTGGGGCCCATGCTGCCTGCGGCGGCTGGGACTACAGACCAGGTGGGAGGCCCCGGCCAGCCTCCCAGCCCTGCCTCACGCCCAGGGGCGTGTGGTAAACACGGGACGGCTATAAACCAGACGTTTGCAGACCAGTCCTCCAGCATCGCCTTCTCCCCAGATCATCCTTTCCTCCCGCATCCTGAACCCCACTTGGAGTTCTTGTCCCCTCCCTGGGGACGCGCTCTCCCAGACCCGCGATGACGCGCTGTTATTTACATGACACTGAACCGGACACAACGCAGGTGGGGCTGCCTGGAGCCTTTGGAGATGCCGTCTGGCTGTCCCGGCTTCCCACTGCTGCGTCTGGGGACCCGCTGTCAGCGCGGTGCCTCTGAGGAGGGATGGATCTTCCCCGGCAGCCACCTGCGGGCCTTTGCTCTCAAAACCCGGCCGCTGCACTGTGTCTCGGGCGGCTTTCAGTGACCCAGATCCCCTTCATGTCGTCCTCCACCGACATCAGACACTTCTCAGCTGCGGCCCTGCCCACCACCGCCCACCACCGCCCCTCCCATCCCCTCCATCCCCTCCTCCCTTAGTGGCCGGTCCCAGACAGGGCTGCACTGCCCACCTCCCCCAGCGGAGTCAGGGCTGGCCTGGGTGGCTTCCCCGCCGAGGTCCTAAAGGTCAGCAAAGCTTCTCCGTGCTCTCTGGGACATCTCTCTCCGGGGAAGCCGACCTCCGTTCCACCTGCCACTAGGAGGACACCCAAGCAGCCCCACGGAGAGGCCCACAAGGAGGGGAACTGAGACCCCGCAAAATACCTCACCCACCTCCCCGCCACCCGAGTCGATCCTCAGAGGTGCACACTGGGAGCGTCTGTGAGTGGGGGTGTCCTCTGTGGGAGATGAACGTGCTCTGTGAGGCGGTCCCGGCTGCCCAGGCTCCAGGGGCACTGAGACCCCCACCTGCACGCTTAAACGTCTGAATCGTGTGGCACGTGAGTTACAGCCCAGCCAAACTACTCGGGAAACTGGACTGCGCGTTCACGGACGGGGAAGCTGTCGGGGGCCCGGCCTCCTGCACGTGTCTGTGTGCGCAGCCTCACTCTCCGCCAGCTGCTGCCCAGGCCTCGCCGTCCCGATGCCAGGAGCACCCCACGCCATCCTGAGTGCTCATGAACCAGCTCAGCTGCGTTTCCCACACACGCACTCCCCGCTCCCCGACTCTGGAAAGTGTCAGACTTCGCTCTCGTCCTGTGCCCACGTGTGCATTTGCAGGGTTATTTGCAGCCGTTTACCCAGAACTTGTGTTTTGCAGGGAGGAGGGCCTGCCAACGTCACACTGCTGAAAGAGTTGGGGTCTGGGGCTGGCACCCTCCTCAGGGATTTTCCCAGAAGCCTCATCGAAGAGCGCTCACGGACAGACGCTCCGACGGCGGACAGACGCGCCTGATCCCAGCGCTGCTGCTCGGCGGTGGGGAGGCCCGCAGCTGCCTGCCTTCTCTGAGCCTCGGCTTCCACACCCACTAGCGAGCGCCCCTGCACGCGCGGACCCTCCTCGGCCCCAAGAGCCTGCTTCACTTTCTCTGTCCCAGGAAGCTTCTGGAAGCCCTGAAGCCCCCCGGCTTCTCCCTCTGGAATCGGGCCCGCCTTCACTTTAGTGCACACCCCGCTGTGGCCCACAGAGACATTTCACTCGCGCGCCTTGACTGGTCCACAGACTGCCACCATCCCTTTTCCTAAGTCCCTCGTGGTGCTTGGTTCTGGGCACAGCAGGCCTGGCGGCTGCTCCCGACACCCACACCAGATGCCGTAAAAAGCTCTTGGAGAGGCCAGGGCCCGAAGCAGACTCCTTCCCACGAACTCCTCAAGAGGCACAGCTGCAGAACCGGCTTCCGCGGCGGCAGGGACCACCCCGCTGTCCTCGTCGTCGGTCCTGGGTCCCCGTGCAGGGCCTGGCACACAGGAGGGGCTCGGGTTCCACTCCCAGGATGAACAAGAAGTGTCCCCACCGCTGGCTGCCAACGCAGGAGCCGGGTGCACAGCACGGGCTTCCGGCCGAGATCACCTTGCACTCCTCCCCTATCCTCTGGCCCTCATTTCTGTTCTGTTCTGTTTTGTTTGAACCTCTTCTCATTGTGGTAAAGTACACGTAACGTAACACTTACCATCGTAAGCACTTTAAAATGGACAATTCGGGGGCACGCAGCCGATTCACAAAGTCGGGCCATAACCGTCACCGCTATCCTGTTCTGGGACGTTTGGCTCTGACTTTGTCCAGTGCACTCACACTCCAGGGTTTTACTCCGAGTGTCTCCGCAAGCTGCCTCGGAGCCTCACGGAATGAGGCAAGACTTCCGTTACGAAAACGCCTGCGGAGAAAGGGTGCACTGTAGGCTCTCACACCCACGCCAGCCGGGTGCGCACAGCCAGTGGAGGGAGCCGAGGGCTTCTGGGGCAGCCTCCAGCTGGCCACGCAGCCCTCCTTAAGCCCTGGCAACGGACAGTCTCCACCCGTGGGTACCGCAGGACTCACGGTGCCTGTGCGCCAAGCCCTCGGTGGGTGCCAGAGCTCCCGGGGCTGCCGCAGACCGCGGGCTGTTTCCCTGGGTTACACACCAAAGTTTTGTCCCCTTGGCTCCGCAGACAGGCTCTGTGTAATGCAAAATGACCGAGGCCAAGAGGAGCCGGCCAGGAGCCCGCATCCTGGAAAGGCCAAGGCTCGGCTCCCAGCCCCCCATGCCCCATCGTGTGGGTGGGCAGGAGGGGGCTGCTCCGAGGAGAGCCCCACTGAAGCCAGCCGGCAGCTGCCTGAAGGCCGGCCTGCGAGCCGAGGGAGACTGTGGCCTTTCTTTGCCGTTGTTCGCCTCTGCCCAGCCCTGAGTGGAAACACGTGTGCAAGTCTGGCTTTGTCTCCAGGCTGGGACGGGAACATGGTGATTTCGGCCCGTGTGCGGCTCGGGGCTGCCATCTGGTCAGCACATCTCGGGCCGTCCCTGGCAGCTCTGCATAGACATGTCTTAGACAAGAGGTCCCAGCTTTGCCTTCTCCTGTGACACATGGCAACCCAGGCTGGCTCCCTGGAGGAGGAGGCAGAAGTGGGGCCAGGGGGGGCGGCAATAGGCGAGTGGAGATGGAGGGGCTCCTGGCCCTCTCGGCCCTAGAAGCCTTATTTTATCTGTGACTTGACCACTGTAACTGTACCCTCCTCCTGTCAGGAGTGCCCGTGAGGCCTCGGGAAGCACGAAAGGGAACCCCCGGCCTACCATGCCCTTCACCTGTCTCCAGACCAGACTAGGCCAATCCAGGCTGAAGGTCCAGTGAGCCAGTGCATCTGGACACGGTCTGTCCCACTGCCTGGGGGACTCAGGGAAGGCAACGGGGCCACTCTGCAGCCATCTGGTCCGTCCGCGGTGGTACCGGGTTGTGTCTCCAGGCACTGCAGCAGACCTGCGATCCGCGGGGTGAGGGAGCCGCTCAGGACGCTGTCGTGAGCCGAGTACGAAGAGTTCCTGCCTGGGCTCACGTGAGGGGAGAACACTCAGCACTGCTGGTTCCCTCTGTGGGCCTCGCAGGCAAGGAGGGGCCAGGCTGGGTCACTCAGCTCCACACAACCTCGTCCCGTGGCACAGCCAGAGGCTGGGGGCAGGGGGCGCTCAGGAAGGTGGGAGCCAGTCCACTCACTCCTGGCAGGCAGAGGCACACGGCTAGTGTCCGCTGAGGGTACCTGCCCACTTTACACGAGGCCCGGTGCCCACGCACGACGAGGCCCTAAGCAGGAGGGCTGAGAAGCAGGTGCTCCCGCTGCAAACGTGCACAGGGCCCGGAGCCAGCCCTCAGCACCAAAATCCAGGGGACGGGGGAGCAAGGAGAACGACGTCCAAGGACACCCACTGGCTCGCTCTCCAAAACCCCCCGAGTCAGTGTCGTGGGCAAACATGAAGGGCGGGGCGTGCTCTCCGGTAAGGTCAGGGGCGGACCGTGGCACGTGTGTAAGGACATTCCCTGTCCCCTTTCTTTAAACAGAGGAATGCCGAAATGTGTGCAGGTGAAGGGTCCTGATGTCCGCAGGACGTCCGTTTCTCTTAATCAGTTATTAGGCCAGGAAGGAGGAGGGAGAGGAGAGGGAGGGAGAGGAAGAAGGGAGGGGGAAAGGGGAAGACAAGGGGGAGGAAGGACAGAGGGGCGGGGAAGGACAGGGGAAGAAGGAGAGGGGAGAGGAGGGGGAACGGGAAGGGGGAGAAATTCTGTTTGAGATGCGGACTGTGTGACAACTTTCATAATAAAGAACAACTGAGGTTTGGGGCGCGGAGAAGGTGTCCAGAAAGGACTAAAAGCAGGACCCGGCCCAAAGAAGTGCTTGGGAAAGCAGCTGCAGACCCCCCTCTCTGGGGCCTGGGCAAGGAGGGCAACAGGGGGCAGAGCAGGCACGAGCACGGGACACCCAAATACACTGGCAAAACGTGCGTGGGGTTCTGGGGAACACGCACTCTGGACAAAACCAGTCTCCAGTGGAGAAGGTCACACCTGTGTCGTGGATGAGCACTGCTTTCCCGCGGAATGACAAGGGTGTAGGAGGGTTCGGAACCGGGACCTGGAAGCCGAGAGTGACAGCACAGAGCAGAGCTCAGGAAACCAGCAAACCCTCAGATCTGCTCAGACGTGGTCCCCGGGTCAGGACCAGCACCGCCATGTCACACAAACACAAGAAGGACACGCCAGCCCCGAGCCTGGCCCGGACGGGACCCAGAGTCCCCCCACCAGAGCCTCCTCGGGTGGGCCCGGGGCCCTGACCAACCCACCCAATACAGACCCGTGCGATCCCAGCCCAGAGCCGGAGGCCTGGCCCCTACACTCAGGCCTGTGTCTTGGCTGTTAAGCTCCCAGAGCAGTGACCTCATCGGCACAGAGAGACCAGCTCTGGTTCTGCAGAAGCCAGAGCAGAAAAAGAGGAGGGGATGAGGACCAGCCAGTGAAGGTGCCTGCGGGGACCCTACAAGTAGGGAGGAAGCTGAGGCTCAGGGAGAGGGAAGGGCCCCCATCACCTACCCCTGCACCACTGGTGAAATCTGCAGGCAGAGCAGGGTCAGACAGACCCAGGTGCGAGACCAGAATCCCTCTTCCTGGCTGTGTGCCCTGGGCAGGTCACCCAGCATCTCTGAGCCCAATGGCTGCTCTGTAAAACGGGCTTGCCTATGGCACCCACGTACAGAGGCCCGTGGGAGCCTCCAGTGAGCATTTAGAGCAGTACTTTGCACCTTGAGTTTACTTCCTTGTCTGTCAATGTCCTGTGGCCGCTGTAACAGAGACCACACACCAGGGCTTACAACGACAGAGGCTATCCTCTCCCAGTTCTAGAGGCTCAAGGTGATGCTGGGCCATGCTCCCTCTGAAGGCTCCAGAAGTTCCTAGGGGCGTGTTCCCAGGCCTGCAGCCGCATCCCTGCAGCCTCTGCCTGTCTGCACGTGGCCTCTACCTTGTCTCTCCTCTTCTTCAAGGATGCCCGTCATCGGACTGTGGGCTCCCTAAATCCAAGCTGACTTTAAAACCCTTAATCAGTTACATCTGCAAAGACCCTAGTCCCCAATAAAGCCACATTCTTTTTCTCCCCCCGCTAAGATTTTTATTTTTTTAAGTCATCTTTACACCTAATATGGGGCTCGAACTCATGACCCTGAGATCAAGAGTCGCAGAATCTACTCACTGAGCCAGTCAGGAGCCCCAGTAAAGCCACTTTCTGAGGTTCTAGGAGGACAAGAAAGGGGGGTTGTTCAACCCGCTACACTTAGACTTACACATCAGGGTAGCTACGACATCTCCAAATTTCATTTCTGGACAATAAGGGTCGCTTAAATATACCGGCTAGAAAAAGGGGTCTGAGCGGGTCACGATGGGGAGGCAGGGAAGAGGCAAAGCTCACCCAGACAGGTGCTCACCTGAATCTAGAAAGAAACTCGAGGACGCTTCAGCCCTTCTGAGGGAAAAGATGGCAGAATGACTCCCTCATTAATAGTTCAAACTCTGAAAAGCCACTTTCAACCAAGCCCGGCAATCAGAGCGCAGGGGGCGCACCCGCGGGGCGTGCGGGGCCGCCCTGCCTCCGAGCACCGCCCGTGAGGCCGCCAACAGCCCCACAGCAGGCCCCAGGCTGTGATGGGTCGGCCTGTGGCGCCCAGGTCCACGGTGACACAGTGCAAGGCAGACGGAGGCTCCTGCCTCTCGACCCGTCCTAAGGAAAAAGCCGCTTCTGAAAACGGACGCGGGGAGCTGCGTACGGAGACGTTCTCGCGGTGCTGCTGAGAAGCACCTGAGCGCTCGGCTGGGGGAAACGTCTTCCCCGCGAAGCAGGCCACGGGCCTCCACAGGGACACAGAGAGCAGCAGCGGGGTCTGCTCACGGAGGAATGCTGCCTGGGGAACAGGGGAACAACGGGGTCCACCGCGGCCACCAGAGAGACACGGGCAGGAAAGAGCCACCTGGAAGGGACAGCGTGAATGCCAATGGAAACGATTTTAGGGGATAAAAACAGACGTAAATAAAAACCACCTGGTGAGAGGCCATATCGGCGTGTGGCGGGGACGCGGGGCGCCTGGCCACACAGTGGTTCCCTACCCGCCCCAAACGCCCTGCAGAGGCGACGACTGTTAAAATTGCACCCGTGCGCCGGCGCTCTTGCCCGAACGCTCTGCAGAGACTCGAGCCGACAGGCCACTTAGGTCAGCAAGAACACACGCAAACCTGTGGCCAACCAGGGAAGGAGAGAGGGTAGGAGGGATGGGTCATTTCCCAGGGGGAGGCCCCAGGCAGGCCCAGCCAGGCCCGGGAGATGGGCTCCATCTTCCCTCCTGACCCAAGCTGACATTCCCTTCCAGCCCGGCGAGGCCGACGACACAGATACACTTCCCAGACCCGGTGCCCCTTGGGGGACCCTGTGGCCGGCAGCTCACCACAGTGCCCTGTCCTCTCCTGGCTCTTCAAATGTGGTCCCTGGGCCACCTATCACCTCCTGACCCTCCCAGCAAGCCGCCCTGTAAGGAGACGACGTTTGTCAGGACATTTTTCCCCCCAATCATGGGGCGTGCACAGGGCAAGGACCAAGGACCTCGCATCCGGCTCCTCGGAGCCAGTAAGAGCACGAAGGTGGCGGCCAGGAGCCAGGCTTCGGGTCAGTCCGGACGGGAGTTTCAAGACTCCGCTGCATGGTGCTTGGGTCTGTCCCCTCGTCTGTGAAACAGGGACGCCAGACCCGGAGGCATCTCAGGCCGCCTCCAGCACAAGAGCTCTTCCTCCTCTGGCCTCGGCCTCCCCGCAGGGGTCCTGCGGCCTGTGGGCTGTTGCGTCCGGGCGGACACGTGGCGACCCTGCCTGGACAGCCGGCTCCACCCGTCCCGTGTTCACAGGCAGCAGGAGGACGGCCCCCACCGGAGGCAAGCTGCATCCCCCACGCAGGGCCCGGCCTGGCCTGCTCACGCAGCGTCAACAGCACGGAGCAGCGTGGTGGCCCACAGGCCAGGCCAGGGCTTCTAAGCACCACGACGCTTCACCCACTCCCTCCTGGGACAGCGGCTCCGCCCTCACTGTGCCCGAGAGAGCGGCCGCACCCCGCAGTCTGGCCGCCCCCACCATCCCCCACCCCGCCCTATGCGGTCCGGCCGCCCCCACCATCCCCCACCCCGCCCTATGCGGCAGGCCCGGATGCAGGGCCCGGGCTGTGGCCCCAGGATTAGAGGCCCAGGGCCCGAGCCACAGGGCTCCTCACTCACTAGGGCCCCCAGTCAAGCTGTCACGGCGGCCGCCGGCTCCTGCCAGGCCGAGAGGGGCGATGAGACCACCCTGGCCGGGAGGCTGCGAAGCGGAGACAGACGACAGCTCGTCCAGGCCAGGACCTCTCTCCCCTCGAGCAGCCCACCACCAGGTAGGCCCAACGTGACCGTAGGCACCAGGACAGCTGCCCTGTCACGGTCCCCACCCCCCTGAGCCTAACAGCCATGTGCTTCTGCCACAAGACCGCGGGGCCACCGCACACACCCTGTTCACTGGTGTGAGCACGCGGCTGGCACTCAGGAAACTCCGGCCGACCGACTGGCTCAGTGAAAGGCCACCAGGCTGTTCCCGAGGAGCGGGTGGGGTCTGCGCTCCCCTCCCCAGGGCCACTGTGTCCTCCTAGTGGGGCTCCTGCTGCGTCCTGTGGGCTCCCAGCAGCGCCTGAGACCATGCATGAGACGACTCCTGTCCCACGAAGTGTCCCCAGGAGGCAAGTCCATGGAGACAGAAAGCTGACGAGGGGCTACTCACGGCTGGGGGCGGGGGGGCGTCTTTGGGAGCGACGACTGTGGCCGCATGAGGCTGTGGCTGTGCTGAAGCCCCGGGCCACACACCCGGGCAGTGGGTGTGGACGGTGTGTGAAGTCTATCCCCATAAAGCCGTTTAAACAACAACAAAAGAGCCGGGAGCAGATACGCCAGGGGCCTAGAGCCGCCCCTGGAGCACAGCTCTGAGGACCACCCACGGGCACCGATCCGCAGGCAGCAGCCAGGGCTGTCTGCTTGAGCCCCCCCCCCCCCGCCCCTATCTAAACGGGGCCCTCCCCCTAGTCGGCGGAGACCGACAGAGACCCGTAAGTTAGCCTTTCCGGAACCGTCAGAGCAGCGCCCGATGGGATCTCAGTCGGTCCTTAGTGGAACCTCCGATGGATGGCAGAGCGGGCACAGGCAGCCCGGGGCAGCCGCGGCACAGAGGCGCTGGGCAAGCTGCCCGAGTACACACAGCCACGGGCCGTGGGCGACCCACCGCTCTGCCAATGGCTGCAGGTCCGCGCGCCATCCCGAGGCCAGCACAGTGCCGTTTTCAGGAAATTAAAAGCATGGCTGTCGAACAAATAGAAAACGAGCGTTTGCCGACAACGGACTAGCTCATTGACACGGGAACCAAGCGCAGAGTAAAGCCTGGTCGCAGAGCGTTCAAGGGCCAGGAAACGGGTTCTGAAATCCATGAGCTGGGTTAGAGCTGAAATGGGTCAGCGTCCCAGAGGCGAGAGAACCAGAACCTTCCAGGTTACCTTTCCTGCCAGATACAGGTCTGCAAACAAACATTAATTACTTCACGAATCTGAATCCCTAACCCACAGTGAACAGCAAAGTCAAACCCGTCTCTCTATGTGGGCCTACTGCCCAGTGCCCCAGGAGGACTCGGGAAAGGTGCTGTCCCTGGTTTTCAACCTCTAAGTAATCTCTCGACACGGAAGAGAGACACTGCAGACGACACAAACAAATGGAAAGTTAGGCCACGTTCCTGGCCTGGAAGAATGAACATGCTTGGGACGTCCGTACTACCCAAAGCAAACTACAGATCCAATGCAATCCTGATGAAATTCAAACAGCGTTTCCCACAGAAAAAGAACAGTCCTTAGGGTTCTGCGGAGCCACCAAAGATCCGGAGGAGTCTCTAGAGGGACGGAGCCGGAGACCCCGCACACCTGATGCCACCGTAGGCTGCGAACGACTACGATCCAAACTGGCGTAAAAACAGACACACCGACGAACGGAACAGAACGGAGAGCCCAGAGATAAACCCACACACGGCACTTGAGCTAGGACAAGGACGCCAAGAATACACACTGAGGAAAGGAGCCTCTGTTCAGTCCCAGCCACGGAAGACCAGCCAGCCACGTGTACAAGCGTGACACACAAAAATTAACTCAAGACGGACTGGAGACCTACATGGTAAGAACCGAGCCTGTAAAATTCCTAGAAGAAAACAGGGTAAGCTCCCTGACACCGGTTTTGGTGATAAGCAAAGGCAACAGAAGTGAAAAACTGGCAACTGGGACCACATCAAAGCGAGAAGCTTCTGCACAGCAAAGGAGACACCAGCAAAGTGAAAGGCGACGAACTGAATGGAAGAAGGCGTCTGCAAGCCATGTGTCTGGTTAGGGGCTAACACCCGAACTCGAGGAGAACCTGGACAGCTCTACAGAAAACGATGTGATTAAAAATGGGTGGCGCGAGGGAACAGGCATTTCCCCAAAGAAGACCTCCTGATGGCCCAGACGCGTGAGAAGATGTTCTTTGTCACCCAGCGTCGGGGAACTGCAAACCAAAACCACAATGAGATACCCCTCCCACCCGTCAGAAGGGCCGACACCAACAACACAGAGAACAGGCGTCGGCGAGGGCGCGGAGAAAGGGGAGTCCTGGTGCACCGCTGGTGGGAACGCGGGCTGGCCCAGCCGCGCCGGAAGACCGTGCGGCCGCTCTTCACCAAGCTGAACACAGAGCCGCTCTGCGACCCAGCAAGTCCACTTCTGGGTATTCACCCAAAGGAAATGAGACAATCACTACCGTGAAAGGACACCTGCGCCCCCATACTCATCGCAGTGTTACTTACGGTATGTCCATGACTCATAGCTACCTACGACTTACCAGATGAGAACCACCCCCGTGTGCATCGATGGACAATGGACACGGAAGTGCGGTGCGTGTACACCACTGAGTGTCCTCCAGCCGTTAAAAGAAGCAGACCCTACCGGTGTGACAACACACGTGGCCTTGGCGACAGTATTCTAAGCGAGATGAGTCAGAGAGAGACAAATACCGTATCCTCACTTACATGGGAAACGTAAAAACAACAAACTCATAAATACAGAGGAGGAGATAGGTAGTTGCCAGAGGCAGGGGTGAGAATGGGTGAAAGGTGGGGCAGAGGGGGTCACAAGGTACTAGCTTAAAAAGAAAAAATTATCCTTTTTCTTAACGAGCAGAAGAGCACAAATGAAGCCACAAACACCAGGTCTGGAAATGCAGCCCGTCCCCAGCCTCAGCTCCCTGCCAGCCGAGGCCGCTGAGCTCTGTCTGTGCTCCTCGCGCCCCGAGCAGCGCACAGAGAGAACAGAGCGCCTCCCTACACCCGCTTTCGGGGTAAAGGGCAGGCCTATCTCTCCCTGAGGAACAAAGCGCAGGAAAAAAACTTAAAAAAAAAAAAAAAAGAAAGAAAGAAAGATAACAGGATGATAAGGAACAGGACGCTGCAGCCTGTGTGGGGTGGGGGCCCGGGTCAAGCCCTCAGAGCCAAACTGGAAGCTCATGGCAAAGCCGTGTGGCCCTGGCGTTCGATGCCCTTGTGTAAGGCCAAGAGCCCAGGCCAGGCCCCGCACCGAGAGCCCGTGGGTGGGACCCCTTTGCACACTGTCATCAGAAATGGGGACCCCAGCCAGCTCTGCAGCACAGACTCACATCTGGTGACTCGAAGGTAGTCACATGAGACTGGTAGCCTCATCGGTAAACTGAGGTCAACGCGGGCGCGGGCCTGCGGCGGCCGGGGCACAAAAGGACCAACCACAAGCCAGCCCCGCTGGATGCACCCCCGTCGTGGACCTCAAAGCGCCTCCACGATTATGTACCAATAAGGAACAGGTCTTGGTACAAGTGCAAAAGGGAAGAAAACCCGTTGGGTAAGAATAGGAGAGGAAACAGCAGAGCCAGCCCCGCAGAGCGCGGATCCCAGAAAAACCAGACCCACGTCCTACAACAACTGTGTTTCTGTGAAAGTTAGAGAAAGAACACCCAGCCTGGGATCTCCACCGTAAATGGGAAACCAGTAAAAATGAATCGCTAGAAGGGATGCCCGCGGACTCAGTTCAGCGTCTGCCTTCGGCTCAGGTCATGATCCCCGGGTCCCGGGGTCAAGCCCTGCGTAGGGCTCCCTGCTCAGCGGGGAGCCTGCTTCCTCCCGCCCCTCCCCTCCCCTACTCCTGTTCTTTCTCGCTCACTCTGCGCGCTCTCTCTCAAATAAATAAATAACCTCTAAAAACAATTAAGAAAAAAACGAATCGTTACAGTAAAAACAAGTAGAAAGCCGGAAATCCCAAATGTCAAAGTTTAAATTTAAATAATAAAAATGAAGTTATTGCATTTTCTTCCTCACAGTGTACTCGGTTCTGCTGAGGGAGCGCCGATGACGTCGAGAACACTCAGAGCTGCTCTCAGGACAGGCAGCAGGGGCAAGGCCAGGGGGCAGGAAGCCTGAGAAGGCCAGGGGCGGGGAAGAGCGGGGCTCCGCCGCGGCCCGTCTGTCCGTCCATCCGTCCGGGAGGCACAGGAGGGCATGTCCGCGGAGGCGGTGCCTGACGGCTTCAGCAGCGCGGATGGAGCCACCAGAAAACCTCCCGGACCAGCCCACAGAGCCGCAGGCAACGCCTTCCTAAATCAAAGGGAGCCGCGCCTAGAGCGCCTCAGTGAAGCCCAGCGAGCCGCGGCCGCAGCGGACACCCAGACCGCCCCCGGGAGGCGTGCTGTCGGCCGGTGTGGAGCGCGGGAAGGAAAACCAGCAGC
Source organism: Enhydra lutris kenyoni (assembly GCF_002288905.1). Classification (NCBI taxonomy): domain Eukaryota; kingdom Metazoa; phylum Chordata; class Mammalia; order Carnivora; family Mustelidae; genus Enhydra; species Enhydra lutris. Next base: position 38,271,107 of record NW_019154097.1, read on the forward strand.
CGGGACGGGCCGTCGTCAACACCCCGAAACGGAACGCCCAGCTGACATGCTTCCCAAGAACGAGGCAAAACCAAGGAGTCCCAGAGCCGTAAAATCGGAGCAAGCCCGGCAGAGCCACCCCGGCCCGGCGGGAAACCAGAAGGGCAGCCCCAGGCGGGGCGCGGGGCGTGTCCGCAGACGGGCCCCCGCAGCGGGAAGAGAAGGCGGGCACGGAGGGCCTTCGAGGCAGCTGACCGGGACAGCCCTGCGCGGCAGGTGTGCGACGCCGACGACGTCCGGTCCGCTCGGCGCAGGCCAGCGGCACTAGCGGGCCTGTAACCCAGGGAGCGGGGGCGCCTGTGCTGCTGGCACTGGCTGGAGGGCTCTGCGCCTGCCCCACTTTAAAGGGACAGACTTCACACACCGTCCCCAGGTTGAGTACTGCCCCCCCCCCAAAATTCACGTCCACCCAGGACCTGAGGCAAATCGGGGCTTTGCCCGTGAGATCAGTTAAGGACTGAGACGAGATGGCCCTGGATTGAGGTGGGCCCTGCATCCAGCGACCGATGTCCTCATGAGACGAGGAGACACAGAGACACGGGCCATGGCAGTGGGGACGGAGCCTAGGGTTCCCAGCCACCAGCAAGGGAAGAAGGAGCAGAAGGTGAAAGATGGTGAGGTCGGGCGGAGCCGTGGCAGGGCTCCTGGGTAGCAGTCTAGGCCAGGAAGATGAGGGCGGGTGGCTCAGCAGGAGCCCCGAAGCACTAGGTCTCTAAATGCCCTCACTGGGCCCAGACGTCACACCATCCACCGACTGGGATCAGACGGAAACGCCTGCCAGGTGTTGGGAGCAGCAGGTTCCAGAGGTTGCCCACAGCTGGCTGGAGGGAGCACCACCATCTGTGTGCTTTGCCACCGGGCCGACCTGGAGCTCTCGGGACAAAGAGCAAGCCCTACATGGGGAACTCCGGGCTCCGGTCCCAGCTACTTCAGGGCCTGTAACCTCATTTCTGGGGGCCTCGGCTCCCCCTCCCAGGCCGCTGTATCAGGAGGGACAGCGAATGTTCTCCAGCTGTGCAGCCCCAGCGAGGGGGGGCCAATGGCAGTGTGCCCAGGACTCTGTCAGCTTTAGCACGGAAGGGCTCGGTCCCCCAGACACTCCCCAGGCCCGGGCAGCGCAGCTGGACCTGGGGACGGCCATGCCCGGGCCCTCTGCATGGTGCCATCCTGCAGCCCGAGACGGCCTCTCCTGGGGAACTCGCCAGGCCGCATGCCTGCTGCACAGAGGCCTCCCCTTCCTTCCCGCGCCTGGCCCCAGTTTGCAATAACACAGGGATATCCCCAAGGCTCTGTGAACAGCTGGGCCCATTCTGCTCAGCTATCAGCTCCCGATGAGTCAGCCCTGCTGGGCCTCCCACAGACGCCACGTCCCCACCTCCCGCCCTCCAGCAGGCAGCTCTGCACCTCCTGAGGGCCCCCGACCCTGAGGTGGCCTCTCCAGCTCCGGCCCTGAAGTCTGCGGCAGCGGCAGCGGCAGGAGGCTGGGAGAGCTCTGGGCCTGAGAGGCAGGAAAGCTGGCTGGGTCAAGGCCCACGGCCACGCCCGCTGCCCACACAGCTCGGCCACCCCCTCTGGGCTCTCAGGGCTCTTCCTGGGAGTAAACCCTTCCACAAGCAGCAGCGCCACACAAGACAGAGCTGGGCCTGTCCCCATGTCCCCTTCCCACCCGAGGCCCCTCAAGGAAACCCTCCAGGCCAAACCCCACCCAAGCTGCACGGAAGTCCCCAGAAGCTCAGAGCGGGTCCGCAGCTGGCTGGGTCAAGCAGCTCTCTGTTTCCCGCAGCCTAAGGCTCCCCCACAACACCCCGCCTTCTCCCGGGTCTGGGCACAGAGGAAGGAGGTGACAGGGTTATATCAGAGCCCAGAAAAGGAGGTCCAGCAGCGACCCCCGCTGGGTGTGCAGGGCCCTCGCAGGACCCCACAGCGGCTCTGCAGGGTCGAGGCAGCCCCTCATGGGTGGGGCCGACAGTGAAGAGAGGGGGCAGCGTGGGGGGGGGGAGGAAGGGGCATAAAGGGCACCTGCCTCTCCCTCGCCCCCCGAGGGAGGATGCCCTGAAGCGAGGTCCCAGGGGCTCCCTGGGCACGTTTTGCCGACCAGACAGCTGTGCCATCAGGGAGGCCGGAGGCGCTCTCCCACTTGCCCCCTTCCAACAAGATCTGATCTTTTATCCGCTCCGAGAATCCGCTGCCGATCATTCAAATTTACATTAACTGCTTTGAATTCCTTGAGGGCCCCGCCAGCCCGTTCTCCGCAGACCCCACAGACCGCAGTGCTTCTCCCTCAGAGGACACTCTCCACAGACAGACGTCTCCGAGCGGTTTCTGCTCCCGGAGGGGATTCAGACCCCAGGCTCATTTATTTGGAGTCTGTCGTTTCTGGGTTTGCTCTGCTTAAACGTGTACAAGTCCCGGCGCAAACATTCTGGGGAGTGCCGTCCTCAGGTCTCTATTAGGGCCACCCAGAGGCTCGGGGTCTCCATGCTGCGACAAAGAGCTTACAGGCAAAATCCAAACGAGCTGTCCCCATGCAGGAACCTCCTCAATGACCATCTCAATTTTGTTCCCTTGAGTTTCAAAATACAAATGTATGCAATTAAACCTAAAAGCACCCTCAAAACTTCTTCCCGCAAGTACGATTTTCCAAAGCACAATTACACCATTTGGAAATTAGGTCTTGAGCTCCCTCCGTGGCCCCGGAGTTCAATCTGGTCTGTCTCCTCCCGGCCGCCCTGGGGACACACAGCCGTGTGGCGTCCAGCTTTGCGCACTTTACCGGCCCAAGAGCTCTGAAAGTTCAAGAGCGCTGGTGCCCCCTCTTTCAAACAGCACGATCTTGAAACCTCCGACTCACACAAAATGCAGCCAAAACGTAGACCCGCTTCCGGAAACGTCCCTGCCGTCACAGGCTGCTCTCCGACGGCCAAGCGCGTGTGCCCCTGGAGCTGGCGGCACAGGGGTGGCGTGCTCAGACGCTCTGTCCCTCGACACGCCGCACCTTTGAGCCAAGCTCCCTCATTCAGCTGTTCTGTGTGTACGTAAAAATACTTGCACGTTTTGCGAACCACACCTTCTAGGTCTGCGGATGCCTCCCTGAGCTGGTTTCAGGGCAACGCAGAGTTCTATACAGGCCCCCAGGGATAATGGGTTTCTTTTTTTTTTTTTTAAGATTTTATTTATTCATTTGACAGAGAGATCACAAGTAGGCAGAGAGGCAGGCAGAGAGAGAGGAGGAAGCAGGCTCCCGCTGAGCAGAGAGCCCGACGCGGGGCTCGATCCCAGGACCCTGAGACCATGACCTGAGCCGAAGGCAGAGGCTTTAACCCACTGAGCCTGGATGATGGGTTTCCTAACTTGGCCAAAACAGCGAGTTTTTAGCCACAGAGAAGGGACCCTCCGAAATCTGTCTTCTTGTAATTGCCTTCAAAAGCAACAAACCTTCCGTGAAGGTGGTTTTCCTCCCTGAACTGATGGCACCATGGGTGGCGTGTTAGACGGCTCACGTCTGACAGGGTACACGCGTGGCCGCCTCACCGAGACTCCGTCCGCTGTGTGAAGACCATCCAACATTTTTAAATTAACCAATGTCCCACCTGAAACTCCAAGGTCGCTCATCGACACGCTGGCCAGCGCGCAGAGGTCCTGGCCGTCCGTGCCCAAGAAGGCCTGGGCTTGGACGCGGGCACAGTCCGTTCATTTAGAAGGACAGACAGGAGCTCTGTGGGAAGCCCCAGGCCTCACACAGAGACGGTTGCTAAGGCGCCCCTGCACCAGCAACTCTGGGGTCCTTAGCAACCGTCTCTGTGCCACAGCTGGCCTGTCCCCAGGCCCCGCTCCCTTGGGGCTGTCCCTGAGGGCCCATGTTGGATGGCAACGTCCACACCCACTTCACACAAGTCAGCATTCAGCATCCGAGAGAGAGAGAGAGAGAGAGACGTTAAGAGTGCAGCACTTCATTAAGCACGACTCCGGCTCCCAGCTTGCAGCTGCAGGAAGGGTTTCTCGCAAAGTTTTTCAAGCTTTAGCAAACAATAAAAGAACAGGTGCGGGTTTGCACCATGCCACACGTGCCCCGAGTACAGCAGTAGCCAAGCCTCTCCCCGTCTGCTCCACGGCCGGACCGCACGCCTTCGCTCTCCGCACACAGCTCGGGTCATCCAGCACGAGTCGCCCGAGGAGCCCGCCCACGGGCTGCCCGACCCGGGTGACGTGCGGAGCAGCAGCGCTCACCCTGCGTCAGCCCCACTCGCTTGGGTGTGGCCTGGAAAGGCAGAGCTCCAAGCAGGACACGTTGCCAACCTCGCGTGGAGGCAGAAGTGGCAGGGGGCAGAGGTGACTCCAGGACAGGGCGAATGGCCTAGAAGGGCAGGACTAGGCCAGAGAGCAGGAGGTCTCGGGGACGGATGGCTCCCAACACGTGAACCGCGGTTCACAGGCGCCCAGCCCCACCGGGGATGGCATGTGGGCACACTGGCATGAACACAGCCAGGAGGATAGGCTGCTGACCCCACGAGGGCCAGCCAGCCTCTCCGCTCACCTCCGCACTCCAACAAGGCGCCCACAGACAGAGCTGCCTGACGACCGATGACCTTGGCTTCCTCTCACGGAGGCTGCCTGTAGCTTCTGTGCCACGATCAGCGCCTCCCCCGCCCGCTAGCGACCGGCCGGCACCCTGACCATGACGTGAGCGTGTGGAAACCCATCAGACCTCCCTTCCTCGCCGCGATTTGCCTTCCTGTCCAGATCAGCTTTCAAGCCCATCTTTGCCTTCCGTCTCCACAGGCCTCTGCCAACCACACATGCCAAGGGCTCAAGGAGTATCTCATCTGCCAACCCAGGGTCCCACGCGCTGTCGCCTCAGGCCAATAGATCCCCATTAGAGTGAAGGAGTGACAAAGGGCCCGCGACCGTGGGACCCGCTGGTCCCATCTTACACCTTGCCACCCAAAACCTACCAGCCTGAGAGAACGGGAAAAGGCTCCTTCGTGGCTCAGCTAATCCCTGGTTTGACGATGACCTCCCAGAACTTAGGACACTGACCTTGGAGATGCAGAGCACCAAAGCCCAAAGGTGGAGACCACCCAAACGTCTGACAACAGACAGACAGACAAGCGCGTTCCACCCCGACGGCGGGACAGCGATGGTCCTCACAAGTCACGAAGTCACTGACACTTGCTGCGACCTGGATGGACCTCGAGGACGTGACACTCTGCGAAAGAAGCCAGGGACAGAAGACCACACTTGCGTGTCCCTGCCACCACGTCAGCATAAGCCGAGCTACGGAGACAAAGCGCAGACCGCTGGTGGCCAGGAGCTGGGAGCAGGGACGTGGGGGCTGGCGAACAGGTCCAGGGAGTTCTGCGCAGGGCGAGGTCGCAGAGAGAGAGGCGGACACACAGCGTCGTGAGCACACGGAGTGCCACCGCACACTCACCGACAAACGTGGAACTACGTGTCTCGTGAGTTTCTTCTTGATTAAAAACAGATGTTAAACATGACAAAAAAAGAAAAAAAAGAAAAACGCCCAGTACGTGTTTTGAACCCTGTCCTTCGAGGTACAGCGCACATTTTGAAGTCCGGCCAGCTGACCCAGGAAGTGGAGCTGCGGGCCCAGGAACAAAGACTTGTGGGGGGCAGACGGGTCCTTCTCGCCTCAGCCCCAGAGACTGCCGCATCCCATGGGAGCAGAGGTCCCGGTCCCCAGCGATCCTAGCGCTACAACCTAATGCCTGGGCCCTCCGGCTCCTAGGGCAGCAGACCAGCAGGCAGGGAAAGGGGCCTCTTCTCTCCTCTCTCCACGAGGGGCAGGGAGGCGCAGCCCTGGGCCCCATGGATGAGGGTAAATGGACAGTCAGAGCAACCAGGGCCAGGCGAGGGCAGACGAAGCAGAAACACTGAGCCCGGAGGACAGAGCCTGCGCTTCCTGAACAACAACCCCGGCCGGTAGCCGTGCTGCGGGGGGAGGGGGCGTGGCAGCGAGGCGCACACACCTGGAGCCCCGGAGCGACCACACTGAAGAACGGAGGACAAGACAGGATGGACTTAAGCAAGGCTTCGGGGCTCTGAAGGGTGAGGGGCGCAGGGCACAGCCAGGCTGGAGGCCCAGTCCCAGAAGGACCCCCGCTTCCTGCGTGTCTCATCCCCGGGATCCCCCTGGCGTGGGTGCTGCTCTGTCCATGGTGCAGAAAACAGAAAGCCCCCAAGTGACCCTAAAATGGGAAGGGCTGAGAATAGCTACGTACCCCAGTGCCTTGAGCACCCTCCATGGGACAACGCAGAGAGCACCCGGCAGGCCGCGCTCCGTCCACCCCCGCCCCCACCCCGCCCCACAGGCAGCCCTAGCACCGCCTCCAGAACAAATGACGCGCACCCGGGTCTTCGTCTCGGGGTCTGCTGCGTCACGAAGCCCATCTGTGACAAGTAAGGCCTCCGCAGGCTGACCCGGCCAGAAGGTGTCCCCTGTGCCAGAAAGGAGGGGAAGTGCGAGCGGTGCGCCCCACTCGTGTCCCAGAACTAAGCACCTGATGAGAGGGTCCCCCCGTCCACGGCACGCTGGCCTCGTGTGCGGGGAAGAGAGGCTTCACCCTGGACCCCCCAGCAAAGCCAGAGCCACCCGTCGCTGAACACGGAACCCTACTCCTTTGAATGGGCTGAGCCGTTGCCTCTCCGCAAGGTGTCCACCCCGCCCACCCACGGCCTCCAGCACCTTCTCTTGCCCAGAGCACTGCAGGAAGCTCACCCCTGCTGCTGTGTCCTCTGCACACCCTCCACACCCCTGCTGTCTGGGGATGCCACTGGCTACATCCCCACACTCTGCTCCCATTTAAATTCCTTCCAGGGCTCCCCAAGGCTGCAGTGCCGCTGGGACACGGGGACACCAGGCCACCGTACACACCCCAAAATACCGCCTCACCCATCGGTGATGGTGACAGTGGCTTTCCCAACTCCCCTCTCCGTGCCCCACAGAGAAAGCGTCCAGAACCTGAGCTGCCAACCCCAAGCCTCACGCCAGCCTGGCCCTGCCTCTCCCCCAACACTTGTCAGTCGGTGCTGTGCACGCGCCTGCCCACCTCCACCACGTGGCCCTCGCTCCCCGCCGCTGCCTGGCTCACGTCCTCAGAGCCACAGCACTGGCCACACTCCCTCCCACCATGGACACAAGCTGCCCCTTTGGCCAGGCAGCCTGTACGACCCCAGCTCGGCACCTCACTCACTTCTACTCACCCTCAAAATCTGACTCAAACTCCACTTCCTCCAGGAAGCCCCCTCCAGCCCCTGAGCCGAGTTCTGGCCCCACTACTTCTTCCCACAGTCCTGGGCGCCTGCCACCCAGCACCTGTCATCTGGGCAACTACACTCAGTCGGGTTCCAGGCTAAATCCGCACGCGCAGCCCGCTTCTCGGGGGCGGGGTCTGAGGTGCCGGCACCGGCACCGACCGAGGTGCAGCCCGGCCCAGGCTCGGTGAATGAGCGGAGGGGATGCCATCCCGGCCGGGCTCCGGGCCCCTCCGCCAGCGCCCCACTCGGCCATGGCACGCGGCGCACACGGGATGCGCAGGCTTCGTCGCGACTCGGAGCTCTCAGGAATGCTTTGGCAGCACAAAGAATTTTGCTCAAAACCCCAACCGGCTTCTTATCTGAGAGGATTGCACAAAACCCTGGAGCTCTTCGTAATCCTGTCCACTAACACGCAAACCAGTAAAACTGGGGGCCTCGGGGGTGAACTCACTGATCCTTAATCCGTAGCAGATGCTGGGCAGGGCGTGGGCAGGCTCTCCTGAAACACGTGGACGGCTACCGCCCGTGGCGAACGGCTTCAGCAGCGTATCTGGGTCCCCTGGCCTCTCAGGCCCGAAACAGAGACAGCCATCTCGTCTCTGACTTCTCGGGGGCCTTGCCTGTGACCCATGTATCCTCTCAGCCTCGAGAGCCGGGGCCCCAGGAGCCTCTCTGACGTGGCCAGGCAGGGACACCTCCATCAGCCTTTGGAGAAAATTCACGTTCTCCAGCACCGCCCATGACACCCACTTCCCAACGCTGAGGGCTTGTGCAGGATTTTACACAGGTTAGCAACGACCCCTCTTCCAGCTTGATCGTCGGGACAGTGGACTGACTGCCACAGAGGAAGTCAGGGCATCTGAGCGGTTAAGTGGGGTCAGAGCACGGCTCCCCACTCTGCCCCCCAACGGGCCCCAGCCGCTCCCCCACTGACTCCCAGAAAGAGTCATACGTGGTTGAGGGATCAACTGTAAAGAGGAAAAAACACACGCTCGCCTCGTGGGCTCAGTGTTTCCACGAGGCGCTCAGTCTACGGGTGACTCTGTCGTGCACCTGCTGTGCGCCAGGCTCTGGGCTCAGTAAAGGCCAGCCCCTGCGGTCCCGGACCAGAGGGCCATATTTCTGGCCGCAGAAGGAGCCTGGGTTTAGCTCAGATTATAACGAAGCCCCTTCCTCACTCACGGAGGGACAGAGACCCAGTAAACAAGCACGCAAAGGAGCAAAGAGACAAGGAAAACCAAGGAGCCGTGTCTTCTCCCAACAACGGGCTGAGGAGGCAGCCACGAGCCACACAGAGCGGGTCAGACGAGGCAACGACACACAGACACTCTCCCGGAAGGTTCATCTCACCTGAGCTGGGGTCAAAGAGCCCGGCCTCCTGGTGCGCACAGGTCAGGCCCCGCCAGGCCAGCGCGCTGCACACAGAAACACAGTAATGGAACATCCTCTCGCCTCTTGTTGTGATCCTGGGGTGCCCTGGCCGAGCAGGCCCCCTGCCCAGGTCCCAGGCTAGGTGCTCTGGGCCAGTTCTCTCCGCGGATTCCCGCCATCTTCCCGCCGCCCCCTCACCAACAGCCCAACAGGGTAAGCACCATCATCGCCCTAATGTTACAAACGGGAGTTCTGGGGGGGTCAGTAACGCGTCCAGGATCCCAGGTGGAGGAGTCAGGATGTGGACGCAGCCGACGGATCCCAGAACCACTCTCTCAGGACAATTCACGTGGAAGAGGAGGATTCAGACCAGAGCAGAGACCTGTGCTCTGCCACATCCAGCAGCAAATCCCAAAACTCCTCGCGAGGAGCTCGCATTTATTCTCGGGTCCCCGCTGGCTGTGTCCTCTAAATGGCAGCTGTCACCATGACTAAACGGACTTCACAGTGTCCTCCCCGTGTTTCCATGCTCAACTATGGGCCTGACCATTCGCAATGCCCGCTGTCTCCCCAGAACCCTGCGGAAGGGCGGTGCTCCTCGCCGGTAGTCTTAGGCACCGGCATCCAGAAGGAACAGACGCCGACCGCCACAGCCGAGGCTCTGGAGCCCCGAGTAGGAAACGCAGCTCCCGCAGGAAGGCACTGACTCCTGCATCCGCTGTACACCACGGTCTTCCCACCGCTGATCTCCAACAACCCCTCCCCAAACCGTGCAAGGAGTGGGCATCACCCACCGACCGCAGGGGACACAGGCTCCACTAGTGCACCTGACCTTCGGCAGCCGCATGCGGATGTGACCCCGGGCTGGTGGCTCGCAAGGCTGGGGTCCCCCCACCGCCCTGCCCCCTCACCTCCCAGCGCGGGGTGTTCTCTTCCGCTCACTTCCCTTGGGGCCGGCTCCCCGCACGCAGAGTCCAGTCACGTGCTGACAGCAGACTCGACCGCGTGTCCGCCCCGCGCCCCCGCCGTGTCCACCAGCGAGCGCAGGAAGGCGTCCCACCCTCCGGCGCAGCCAGCCCGGACAGGCAGCCCGCCCGCAAGTCAGCGGACACCGAACCGCCGCACCGACAGCAGGCCCCAAAACGGACGTGGTGGATACCCGGCGAGCAGTCTGCGTCCGCGCTTCCAGCTGAGCACCCCGCGAAGCCCAAGGAGCACCCCTCGCCACCGCCCGGGACGCTGCCCGCCGGGAGCCCAGCCACGGTTCCGGCCGGCGGCCTCCGACAGCGCAGGCCCGCAGCCTCCCCTTCTCCCCACACGGAGCTCTCCCGCTCCTCCGTCGGCCTCCGAGCGTCCGCCCGAACGAGAGCGGCGGCAGCCAGCCAGCGGCCTTCGCTCGCCTCCACCCACGGCGCCCGCCGGAGGAGTGGCGGCTCCGCGGCACAGGCCCCCGGACGGCGGCACAGCTGCTCGCGTTCGGCCGGAAGGAGGCGGGCGCTGCCTCCCCGGCCCCGCCGCGCAGGAGCGGAGCCTGGGCCGCAGGAGGCGCACGCTGCCCCCGCCGCCCCGCCGCCGTCGCGCCCGCACGTGGCCGCGTCTTCCCGCCGCGCCCTCACCTGGCTCCGGGGCGGGACGCGCGGCTCGGTGCTCCCGGGGCCCGCGGGCGTCCTCAGATTGGCATCACGGGGCCATTAAACGCGACGCAGAAGCCAGAGCCTGGGGCGGGGCAGCGGGTGGCCCCCGGGCCGGACTGCGACAGCAGGGAGCCTCCTGCCCGCACATTTCCCAGCCTCCTTCGCGCCTGCGTCCACCACGTGACCTGACCTCGCCACTGGAAGGCAACGGGAAGTGCCGCGAAGCACTTCCGGGTCGAGGTGGTTGAAGGGCCTGGGCGCCGCCATGCTGTCTCCGCCGGGAACACGGGGCCGCGGGGGTGCGACGCACCAGCTGAACCCGGCCCGCCGCACTGGGCAGGCCTCCACCCTGGTGACGGAAGGAGGGAAACGAATTGGGAGAGCGGCTGTGCACCGTGGTGGGGACGAAGCGGATCTGGCGGTCGCCCTCCCCGAGGTCAGCGTGTCCGTGCGTCAGACCTGCGCCAGGCACCAGCTGGGAACGAGGACCCCCGCCCCAGGTCATCCGTACATCGTTCGTATTGAAGGCGTGGGGCCCTCCGAAGGGTCCGCAGCAGCGTGGCTGGAGGCGAGAGTTTGCCATGCTGGTGGCCACGGCGCAGGCGCACGACCGCGCAAAGACAGCTGCGAGCGCGCAGGGTCAGCCCTGACCCCCCCACCCACGGAGGAAGGGCTGTGGCAGGGCTCGGGAGAGCCCCTGGGGGCCCACGACCGTGCCTCCAACTCCGCCCTGGGGGCGCCCCACGTGCCCGTGCGCACCGCCGTGCACGAGCCCAGAGCATGAGCAGCCGGGCGCACGGACTGGACGCACAGACCTGCCGAGGGCGCCGGCGCTCAGCTTCCCACGGTGGCCGCGCACACCGGCCGTGGGCAGCGTCCGCGCCCGGTGCACGTGGCCCCGGTCCGTCCTGCCAGGAGAGGGCCTGAGACCCCCTGCCCTAGGGGCAACCGGTCCTCATCCAGGGGCGGGGGCGGGGGCGGCTTTGCGGGTGGAGCGGTCGAGCGGCGCGCGCTGTGCGGAGGAGCCGTTCTCCGTGAGCTGGCGGAGAGGGGACCTTCGAGGGATTCTCCTGGAAGGCGGCATGGGCACCCAGAGAGGGAGGACCCAGCGCAGGACGGAATCGGTCTGAGGGCTGTCCTCGGAGGCAGGACAGCGCCCCCACCCTGTCCTCCCAGTGTCCCCCAGAGCACGCACCCGGGCCCAGCCCCTCCCTCCGCGCCTGACCTAGGCCACCCTGGGCTCTTCCCAACCTCTGCGACCTAGAGGGGGCAGGAGGCCCTGCATGGGGCGTCTGGTGCTGGGGCTGTTGGGAATGGCCATCCGGGAGGAATGGGCTCCGTTCTACTACGAAGTTGCTTTGAGACCCGCATGCCCTCCCCACCCTGCACCACTGTCTCCCTCTGTGCACCAAGAAGATGGAGCAGAGGCTTCTCCGTGGCCCCACCCAGCCCCAGGAATCCTGTGAGTTCATGAGCCCGAGTCGGTTATCTCTAGATCAACTCTCCAGCCCATGGGACCATGACCCGAGACGTTAATTCCAGAACCAAGGAGTGTGTGGGAATGTGACGCTCACACCCACTGTACCAGCCCAGTGTTGGTGCGAGGCTGAAATCACCCCAGCCTTCCATGGGAAATCCACATCTGAAGGCCTCTCCTGAGCGTCTGGGACTCGTTAGGCTCCGGGCCCTGGGTCTGAGTAGAGCTCAGTGGAGTCTCCGGCCCGCGAGTGTGTTCCTGACGCAGTGGTGGGTCTCCCGGCTTTGAAGGAGCGGAGGCGCCGGCCGGCTCCTGATGTGATCTCTGGTGCCAGCGCCGCAGGTGGGCGTGGGACTGCCGGCCCCCAGCACAGCGAGAGGAGCCGGGGCCAGGCCAGGAACTGCAGTCAGCCGGCCTAGCCACACGTGGTTCTCCGGCCGCTGCCTGCTGTTAGGACCCCCAGCGTGTTTCCTCACCTTCCCAGGCCTGTTTCCTCACGTGTCCAGCAGAGGTCTGTCTGTCAAAATCATTTTCGCCAACGCCATCTGTCCCTAAGGCCCTCTCTGACCCAAATGGATTTTCTCCTGGCTTCCTCGATGGCAGCGTCCAGCCTGGCCCCCAGTGCTGGGAGGACGGGAGTGCCCGGCGGACCAGGACCAGGAGGCAGCCTCGGCCAGAGCAGGGTGGGAGTGGAGGACAATGCCCGGCTTCCTCGCCTCCCACACGGGACACTGAGACGTGTTCAGCGTCGTCCTCCAAAGTCCCTCGTGGCCTGTGTCCCCGGTTCTCATGGCGGTCGCCTTCTTGGTCAATTTCCCCCCTTCCCAGTCCACGCTTCCTGGGCCCGTCCCCAGGCAAACTAGTCGCCCTCAAAGCCGGGTTTCAGAGACGGCTTCTGAGAGGACCCTCCCTGAGCAGGCCTGCGTGTCGCAGGCTTTTTCTTAACAAGCCTGGTAGTGAATTCGCTAAGCCCTTGAGCCAAGACACGAGGTCGAAGACAATAGGTAGCAGGTTTGTAACCAGTTAAAACACAGTCCTGCGGGGCACCTGCGGGGCACCCGCGTGGCTCAGGCGGCGCAGTGCCTGCCTCTGGCTCGGGCTGTGATCCCGGCAGAGTCGGCTTGCTTCTCCCTCTGCCCCTCCCCCTCCCCGCTCCTGCACGCACGCCATCTCTTCCCCTTCTTCTTCTCAAATCAAAATCTTCTAAAAAATAGTAAAATAAAAACAAAATGCCCCTGGAAAAAAAAAGCCATTTTGAACTCAGGGCCACACACAAGGAGCCAACAGGCCCCATGGAGCTCCCAGGACATGGTTTGCGGACCCTGGATGTCATACATAAAGCCTGAATCTAAATGGCTTAAGAAAAGAAAAGTTTACTTCTTGTCTGTGTAACATCCAGCAATCACGAGGACAGGTGAGCTCGTCCTCCAGGCCAGGCAGTGGTTCGGGGGCGCAGGCTGGCCAAGGCTGACGTGTGATCTGCCGAAGGCACCCTGGGCATCCCTGTCCAGTTGGTGAAGGAAGGGAGAGCGTGGGGGCTTGTGTGGGAGGGCCCAGGGTCAAGGTGGCCTTGTAGACACGTGCCCGCCTGCGCTCTGTTGGCCTGCCCTGGGCTGCACGGCCCCAGCAGCCATGAGGGGTGTTGGGAAGGGTCTCCCGCCAGGCAGCTCGTCCTCTGCTGTGAGTCGGCAGGCCCGGCTGTCACCGGGGCAGCAAGAGTGCTCCTGCCGCAGGTCGGCAGTGAGTGTGAGGGGAGGGACCTCTGTACTCGCTGCCCTGGTGCCAGACCCGCGAGGTCTTAGCGTAGGCCTACCTTATCCCGCAGAGAATAAGCAGGCCCTCCGCTTTCCCACTCCCACCACCAGGCTAAGGACTAAACCACCACCAGTGGTTTCGAAACCACTTTGGGCCGCGGCCACATGCCCCCATCTCCCCACCCTCAGCCCTGCCCCCAGGACCTGTTTTCCTTCCTTTCTGGCCCCGCTGTGTCCCCTCCACTCCCACCCCCGAGAACCGTGGCTCAGTGTTGCCTCTTCAGCTGCCAAAGATCATTTACTGTTGTCGCTGTGGTTTGCTGACCTACACCCACCACCGTCTGCTTCTCCGCCTTCCCATCGGGAGACAGGTGCGGTGTTCTCGGGCGTCTCAGCATCGGCGGGAGCGTGTTTGTACGCATCTCGCAGGCACGTGACCCCCTCCCCGAAAAGAGCCACCAAGTCGGAGCCCACGGGCGTGTTCATCTTCAGTGGAACCCGTGAGGCTGTGCGGCCGCCTCCCCCAGCAGGGCACACGACACCTGGGGCCCCAGGCAACGTGGCCCCAGGGATCCTACCGTGGGTACAGGCCGCCACCCACACCTCGTAGAGCCTTGGGTTGCCATCCTGCCACCTGACCCTTAATTCTCATCCAGTGAGGCGCACAGTGCTGGGTCTTTGTTCCCATTGGACAGAAAGAGAAGCTGAGCAGCTTCGCCTGGCCCTCAGCAGCTGGGCAGTGGGACATCTGCCATCATCCCACCCTGACGAGGTCCGGCTCGGGAAGGAAGAGTGCGTCCCTGGCTTCCGTGCCATTGAACCCAAGGTCAAGCCCTCAGGGGGAGGCCGGGCCCTGCTGGTCCTCGTCATGCACGGCCTTGGAGGGTGAGCCCTGCTTTCTCCTTGAGCCCAGGATCAGGCCGGGCTGCCGGAGCTCATGAGGTCCCTGGGGAGACAGACAGGAAGTTCCAGGGCCTACCTATGACTCATTGGTATGTAAAATGAACTTGATTTAAATTTCGGGAAGCCGCTCTCCACCTCCACCACACACGGAATGAAATTGCCTGCAGAAGCCCAGGGCGAGGGTCCCTGTGCGCGGGCACCTCCCCCACTGTTCCGCTCCTCCCCGGCCCTGCTGGCCCTGCTCCCAGGCCCCCTTCCCTGTCCCATCCCTTCCCGTCTTCCTCTCGTGCTCCGGTGAGTCCGAGGTCAGGGAGCAGTCCCCCATTGCCCTTTGCCAGGTCCCTTCCCCACTGCGAGCCTCAGTTTCCCTCTCACTAGCGGTGAGAAAAAGTGGTCTCTCCAGCCTCAGAAGGGAAGCACGAGCCCACTGTGCACGGGGGCCCCAAGCCAGGCTCGCAGGAGGCACAGCCTCTGCAGTGGGGAGCTGATGTTAAGTGGAAAACTGGCCCCAAAGAGCACTGCTTTATCTCAGCCCCGACTTTGTGGCCAACAGCAACAGCGCAGCCTTCTACGAGACAAGTGATGGGAGCCACAAGAACCGGAGATGGCACACACTGGGCAATAACTTTCCAAGAGGGCCACCCCAGACACGATGGCCTGGGTCGGGAGGACACAGATGACAAAGCCCCGAGGGCCAGAGGAAGAGTTCGAGGCCGGCGACTACGGAGGAAAACCTTTGCCATCTCCACATCTGCCAGAGCAAAGGGCGGGCAGGGAGCCTCAGGACGAGAACCCAAGAGTTTGGGGTCCCCGAGGAAGGGCCTCCTGATGAGCTGTGACCCTACAAGACAGCCAGGCAAGGAAGTAGAGTGGGGGTGGGGTAAGTGGGGGTCACATCCTTCTCTTCTTCCTTTGATCTCCTACCAACACCTCCCACCAAGCAAGCCCAGTAGGTGGCCCCTAGAGTTCAGCTTCCCAGGCCACGGAGCAGGACGAGGAAGGCAGGATGGATCTAAGGGCTGAAAGGAGGGTAACCAGTTCCGAGGGTGACTGCCTCGTTGTGTAGGACGCATTTCGGATAGCCCCCAATTTCCTACCTTCTAGAACTGGTGCTCTTGGGTAAGCCCCTCCCCAGTGTGGGTGGTCTTTAACCAAGAGAACGTCGCAAAGCTGCACGTGCCCCTTCTGTGGCCACGTTACCCAGGACTGTCCTGTCTCTCTGGCTGAAGCTCTGACTCTGGCCGACTTTGCTGAAACCAGTGCTGTGTGGGGCGGTGGTGGACTCCAGGTGGCCCTTGGCTAGTGCCAGCTGGGCACGGAGACTGGCCCCAGCCAGCAGCGTACAGGAAGTGGAGCCCCCCACCCCCATCCCACAGCACAGGGAACTGAGAGCTGCCAGCAACCACGTGAGCTTGCAAGGGGCTCCTTCCCCAGCTGAGCCTCCAGAGGAGACCCTGGACTCAGCAGACACCTGGGTGGCAGCCTTAGACCCCAAACAGAGGACCAGCTGCTGGACTGGTGTGCCCAGACGCCCGACTCACAGAGCCCGTGACGTGATAAATGTGCATCGTTCTCAGCTGCTGATCGTGTGGTGGCATTTGGGACGCACTGCAGCGAAGTAAGGAGGGATTTGGTACCTGGAGTGGGGGCCACCATAACGTGTACTGGGAAATGTGGGAGTGGCCTTGGAACAACCAGCAAGAGACTGAAGCCCTCATGTGATGACCCTCAAGGCCCCACATGCTCCCAGCAACTACATGAACTGGTCCTTCCCCAGTCAAGCCTTCAGATGAGAGCCCGGCCCCACCGACACCTTGTGGGAGCCCTGCGGAGGACCCAGCCATGCCCGGACTCCTCCCCCGGGAAGGGTGAGGTGATGGATGTGTGCTGTCAGGATGCTGAGTGTGTGCTCATGGCATGCAGCCCCGGGCTGTATGCTCCCCACAGGGTGTTCAAACAGTGCAACGGTCCTAGACAGACGCCCGCGCACTGAGGACCTGTGCCTCACTTCTACACCTTCACTGATCGTGTGAGGTCCTACTCGAATACGGGAGTGCTGGGCTCCCAGGACCCTTTAACGGATTCACTCCTAGGTTCCTGTGATGGGCAACGTGCCCACATTCGGGTGGGATAATGGCACCCCTTTCTTTTCTGCATTTCCAGATCATTGGAAGCATCTCAAGTTCTTTCCTGGCTACTCCAGGGCCTCGTGGTTACGTTTGCTCAACCAAAGCCAGAGATCAGGCTGCATTATCTTTGCTAAGCATGTGGGCACCCTGGGTTTGTCTGCGCAGACCGCCTCACAGCCCCGGGGGCTTAACAAATTTATTCTCCCAGTTCCGGAGACCGGAAGTCCAAGATCAAGGTCCCAACCAATTCGCTGTCTGGTGCCAGCTCTCCTCCTGGCTTGTAGGTGGCCACCGTCCTGCTGTGTGCTCACATGCAGGGAGGGAGGGAGGGAAGACAGAGAGACCATGTCTCTCCTCCGGAGGCCAATCCATAGGACGCGGGCTGCACCTGAGGGTCTCATTTAACCTTAATTACCTCCGTAAAGGCCCGTCTCCAGATACAGTCGCTTTGGGGGTTGGCGCTTCATGATCTGAATGAGGTGGGTTGGGGGGGCACAAGCACACCATCCATAGCGCAGAGGGTTAAAGTCTCTACCTCAACCCCCTATGTTGGCTTCGCTCTTCTTTCCTTTGACAATCAACAGTGTGGCCAAACCCTTGTTTCCCATCAAACACCAACGTGTGTGCTGCGAGAAGAACAGGTGTCTTGAGAAAATAGGGTTCTGCAGTGAAACAGGGTTAGCAAGGGGGCTCACCCCACGTGGAACTCCAAGGCTTGTCGGAGTGAGCTCGCAGCATGCATAGGGACGCCGGACCCCGCCGGGGAGGTTCCCCTCCGATGGGCGGGTGAGCGCTGGTTATTCTGGCTCAGACACCATGTGGCCACTTGCCCTCCCGAGTTCAGCCACTGAGTCCGGTCACGTCGTCCCCAAGGTGAGTCAGAGCCCAGCCGGGAGACCCACCTTCCCCAGCAGACAGACGAGCCCCAAGGGATCCCTGTCCCGGCCAGCACCAGTGGCTCCCACCCCTTCACTGACACTTCCCGAATGCGGTTTCTGGCTCAGGCAGGATTTACTGCAGCTTTGTAAGCTGCCCGAGGCCACTTCTCCTGCCAACCCATGAGCAAACTAAAACAAGAAGCTTTTCCTCTCTCCAAACGCTTGAAAGGGCATCCGAGGCCCCGTCGGCTGCACCCAGTGCCCTGCTCAGACTCATCACTCCGGGCCGCCTGGCCTGTGGGCAAGGCCCATGGGAGGACCCTTAACCCCACGAGGGGTCTCAGGACCCCTCCCTGGTCGCCCTGTTCATCTGTCCCCCTCTCAGCAGGATCTCCTGCCACCACCACCCCCCTGCCTGCAGAGAGCCACCAGCCCCCTGGGAAGATGACAGTAAAGCACCCACAAGTCCAGGACACTGGGCCCGCCGGCCACCCCCACTGCCAGGGGTCTGTGTGGGGGTTCAGTGGCTGCAGCTCTGTCTGGGAACGAGTGGGAGGGGAGCATGTGGAAGGGGCGGAATGGTAGCTGTGAGGAACCAGGATCTGTCTGGATGGTTATCCTCAACCCCACTCACCACTCATGTTCTAGAGAAAGACAAGAGACACCCGAGGGCCAGGAGCAGGCAGTGGGAGCCCAGGAGTGAAAGCCAGGAGGCCTGCAGGGAGGTGGCAGTGGAGAGCGCCCAGGACCAAGCCCATAGTCGCAGATGGTCAGTGTGCCTGGCCTCCATAGATGGCCGAACACCCAGCAGGGCCAGCCGACAGGCCAAGGTCAAGGGTGTGGTTGGGAGAACCTGGGACCTCAGCACGGCGGGTGGAATGTCCGCAGACTCTCGATCCCAGGCTCCTCCAAGCCTTTGGCACCGGTAGGTGCAGCCCCCCGAGACCTGGGACAGCATGCACCCCCCACCTTCCCCTGGGTGGAGGCCTGGACCCGATTGGGGAAGGGGAGTCAGTACCCCAAGGAGTCGAGAGCTCTGGCAGCCCCTGGGACTTGAGTCAGGGGGTGCTGGAGGAAGGGGTCAGTCCTAGAATCATCTCGGGAAGAGGCTGACCACACGGAGTTGCTGGGAAATGAGGCTAAGCCCTGGGGACGAGACCCGCAGTGAGGACGCCAGGCCTGGAGAGCCCCATCCGCGGTGGAGAGCTGGGTCTCTTCGGGAGGGCAATGCCCGGCATGCCGTGGCCCCGGCAGAGACAGAGGGTCTGACCAAAAGACCTTGGTTCCCATGAGCAGGCTCCCAAGAGGGCAGGGCTGATGAGCAGGCCCAGGCTCCTCACATCCTCCACTGTCTCACAGCCCCGTCCCTCCGCTGCTCCTTGGCCTCTGGGGGACCCACAGACAGCGGGAGGAGGAAGCCTGCAGCCGGGGGGGCCAGTGGGTCTGCTCGGGTTGTGGGCACATGCTGAGGTGGGTGGCGGCCCCTCCCCCCCGCCTGGCCTGGGGGGACAGCGTGGAAGCCCTGTGGGGGAGGCAGGGCTCATCCCCTCACACAGCTCCTGCAGCTGCCCTTGTAGGAAAGCGACAAAAGTTCCTGAGGGCCTTGACCGTCCCCCACACAGGGGATGCTGAGCCCTTTTCCCTTCCCCTAGAGAGGAGAATCAAAGGCCACACCGAGGCATTTTTTTAAATACATTTCACAAGTGTTCTAAAACCCAGATGCAGATCATTTTGTCCACCTGGTTTCTGTATTTACTGAATAAAACTCCACAAAGACAGAGAATTCTTTCCCATTCTGGAGTGTGCTCCAGAGCGCTTACAAGGGCGGATGAGTCAAACCCCGTGGGGTGGGAGGGGGGGGGGGGCGGGGGGGGGGACGGGGAGGAGGAACAAGAGTCAGGACTGCCCGTGGCCCTCCCTCCGAGTTCATCAGCGCTTTCCTGCCCCAGACTCGTGGCTCTGGGCCCCGGTGGAGTCCTGCCAGGACCGGGGCACTTTGTGTCTTCAGGATCCAGGCCTGAGGAGTCAGCGGGGCCAGTGCTTCCCGCCCCCTGGGCAGCGGAGTCCTCCTGTGGAGGAGAAGCGGAGGCGTCCAGGCCGCGGCTCCCGGCACACTTGCAGATGGCCTGTCCGGGGGTTGACACGGAGGCCGGCGGGAAGGGAGGCCCCGTGCGTGCCTGCCCCACACTCGCCTTCGGGGCTCCAGTCCGGCAGACGGGACCCGAGGTCCCCTCTGCCCCAGGGCTCAGGCTGCCCACCAGGGCCGGGGCCACGGAGCTCGGGTCCCCAGAGGCAGTCCCGCCGGCCTCCGAACAGCCTAAGCAGTGGCCCCGGCTCTCCCCTGGGGCAGTGCGTCCAGTAGCTCCCCCTGCACAGGGGAAGCCACTTGCATGAGGCCACACAGCCTCATGTGGCCGAGCCAGAAGCCCGAGCCGCTCATCTACACCCACCGCACTACCACCGGCCGCTCCCGGAGCGCCTTGCTCGTCGCACAGGTGGGCAAGCCGAGGCCACTAGCTAGCGGGCCCTGGGTGAGCCCCAGTCTGTGCTGATGAAGTCCCAGGAGTCTAGGGGCTTCTGGGGATCCCCACCCTCTGAACGTGTGGGCGCTGGCAGGGCCGCTGACCATGGCTGCGTCCCCAAACCCAGGCCCCCAGCGAGTCCGCACGCAGGCTCAGGGGCAGGCGTAGTCAGGACGCATCTGGTGGGGGAGGGCAGTCGGGGCAGGGACGGGGGACAATGAGGGCTCCCAGTCAGCCCCAGCCCATGGAGCTGGGGGGGTCATGGGCAACAGTGCTCAGCCCAGGGTCCGCCTCCCCTCCCACCGGCCCAGCCTCCCCGGGAAGAGGCCCAGAAAAGGAGGAGGAAAAAAATTCATTTCCTGAGCACGCACGGAGATGGGGAGGACAGCCGGCAGCGTCCACGTGGCAGCTCCTAGACACCCCGTCACCAAGGGCCGCGGCCCCAGCAGGAGCACGGGGGCGGGGGGGGCACTCCCGCTGGGACCGGCAGCACCCCCTCCTCAAAGCCGGGCCCTCTGCTCCTTCCTGTCGTGCCCTTCACAATCTCTGCACCCCTTTGCTCCGCGGGACCCATGCCTGCTTCTCCTTGCTCCCAGGACAGCGGGGAAAGGGTCCTAGGGAGCTGGTCATGGGGGATGCAAGGGTCCCTCGCACCAGCAGGAGCTCCCCCAGGTCCCCCGGGCCCGGGCCAGATCCGTGCCTTCGTGTGCTAGGCCAACCCCAGGCAGCAGGGACACAGCTGGGAACAAAACATACCTCCCTGCTTTGGGGCCAGTGGAGACAGCATGAAGTATATACCAGCTGTCTCCCAGCCTGAGGAAGAAAGACACAGGGTGGAGACAGGAGAGAGGGGAAGGTGGGGGCATCCTGAACATTCCCTCAGAGAAGGCCCTGCCTAGGAATGGACACCAGAGAGGAGCAAGACAGAAAGATGCCAGAGAACCGGGGAGGTGCAAAGGCCCTGAGGCAGCAGCCTGCTCCCCGGATGCAGTTGCTGGGCTCCCAGGCGCACGTGCCGTGCTCTCGCTCGTGCGCACTGAGCACCAGCTGTGCACCTGGTTCTGCAGGGGTGGGGCTCTTCCCCAGCTGCTCAGGCTCTCCGTGGAGGACAGACACGCCAGCCAACGGGCACCCTCAGGGATGTCACCATGGGGCAAGGGGCAGGGGCTCACCAAGCTCAGCCCTCACGTCTGTGAAGTGGCTCCGATGCTGACCTTGGGTGCTCTCTCCAGGGCAGTCCGAATCGTCCCCCGGAGTTCTGCTGCGAGGACCCAGGAGGACGTCCGCAGTCCCCCCATGGCACCAGTGAACACGTCTGAGCAGACCCCGTGCCGTCTGGCACCCCGTTTTGACCTCCCTGGCTCTGAGGAGTCCACGAACACCCCGTGCCAGGGCAGCTGCCGAAAGGGTTTGGTGGGAGAGGGTGGGAGTCCCATGGGTGTGAGTCAACAGGGCCCAGCCTCATCCCAAAAGCAGGGGGCACACGCGGATGGGGGACTCAGAGCCACTACGTCCAGGTCCTGAGCAGGCCCTCCTACTCCCTCTACACCCATCTCCCTCCTCGCCGACTGGGTGCCAGCCCCCCGGCCTCCTCGGACGTGCCTGAAAGATCGGAAAGTCCTGGCTCAGCCCCAAACACGAGAGCAGGGGTGACAGCGGCAGCCGCGCAGCTCCCAGGGGCTCCGTCCAGGCTTGGCCCGAGTGTGCCTCCACACGGAGCCAGAGGGGTAGACACGCGCAATGAGGTGTAAGCTCGGGCTCCCGGGAGCAGGTACGCCCAGCTGGGCTGGGAGAGGAGGACATGCCAGGGGAGGGAAAGGTGCACAGCCTCCCATTCCCACCAGAGTGCCGGTCTCTCCTCTGAGACACTGGTGCTTCCACCCAGCCCGGCCTTAAGACCACCCAGGCCAGACTTGCCTTCTGGCCCCTTCTCTCCTGCCCATGCCAGTGGCTGCAGGGGCTGGAAGCGGTGGCAGGGACGGCCCAGAACTGGTCCAGGTGAGGGAGCCCGGAGCCCATGCTGGATGCCCTTTCCCGGTCCAGGGCCCTCAAGGTGTCCAAACTGGGCCAGCGTGAAGCTGCGCATTTCAGAAGAAGGTCGATTCTCTAGTGTCGCTGACACGGCACCCGTGGGCAACAGAAGCCACACAGATGGCCAGGAGAGGGAGGACACGGGACCCCGTACCCACCCAGAGAGCCCTGGACCCCGAGGGCAAGTGGGGAAGACCGCACATGGCTCTGACCGTGGGGCACCATGTAGGGCTCCCGCTGAGCCTTGGACCGGCCCCTCCTGCCTCGCCCCTCATTCTCTGCCACCAGGTGCGAGAAGCTAGATCCCAGCCCCGTGTTACCCTCCTGTGCCACGTGGCACTTGACCTGGGGTCTCCCTCAGGACAGGGTGGATATACTACGTCCTGCCCCAGACGTGGGGGACATGGAGGACACAGGGGACACGGATGCCAGGGCCTACCACTCAGTCTGTGTTGAACTGGGGCCTGCGGTGACACAGGCCAGGTGACTATCACACGCTGTTCGTGTCCTCAGAGCTGGGAGATGGGGATGTCCCCCACCCAGACCACTCAGCCTTTCCTGGGGAAAGGTGACAGGCAGGGGTTGGGGGCATGGGTGGGAGAGGCACGGTGGTGGGTGGGCCAGTCTTGGGCTCTGATTCTAGCTGGGAACCCTGGGGAGCCCAAAGTCCCTCCCACCCCAGGCCAGAGAGCAGGGCCCCATTTCCCTCCACAACAGACACGACAGCCCAGACATGCTGTTGGAGGAGGGCCCCATCCCGGGTGGTAGGACCGGGGAGGACGAAGCTGGGCATGTGGTAGGTGGGAATGAAGGTTCTGCGAGGCCACGTGTTCCCAGAAATGCCCAGTGCAGGGGGTCGTGCAGAGGTGCCGGGACTCCCCCTTTACCAGCTGGGAACCGGGGGACCAGGTCTTCGCCAGGCCAAGCCCGGACGCTCCCTCTTCAAGACCGTCAAGGCTGGTCCATGAGAGCTACCTGGGAAGGAGCCCCCACCCCAGTGTAGGACCCCTGCTCTAGCCCCCTAGGCTGCCCACAGCTGCCGGGCCCCTGCTCGGGGTGGCCTGCTCTGCCTCGAGTGTCCAGAAGTCTGGGGCTGCGGGGAGTTGCCACCGCCCACCCTGGTGCCCAGCCTGGCAGAAAGAAGCCGCAGATTCTGTGAGAGCTGTGACCAGGGTCGGGGCCAGTCACCCCACAGCCCCACGCTCATCCAGCCGGCCACGTGGTGGGGTCTGGTCTGAGCGGCCACGTGACAGCGGAGGAAAGCCAACACCCCTCAGGTCTTGCTCAGGAGGCCCATGCTTGGGTGCACACTCTGCAGTCACCCTCTCAAAATTCTTATTAATTTTTGAACGAGGAGCCCTAGGGCCCCCCCAATTCTGCAGCCGGTGCAGGTCCCAGCTTTCCTGCTGAGAGCATCAGAATCAGCCATGCCCCCACCCCGGGCCTTGGCTGCCCGTTTGTGAAATGGGTCCATGCCTGGTCCCCGGGGTGGCCCAGGGAGGTAAAGGGAACAGAAGCAGCTCTGGAGCCCTGGGGTGGAGGGTGAGAGGTCCCAGAGAGACGGAGAAGGGCAAGGGTGGGGAGAGGCAAAGCTCCCTGTCTTCCACGTGGTGTCTGCCCTTCCTTCCCTCCATGTCCGGTCCCACCTCACCCCAGGAGCTGGGAGGAGCCAGTATGAGTCTCGCGGACAAGAAGAGGCTACACATTTTCTGAGATGTTTTAAATGTTGCTTTGGCAACGCTGCCTCCCCCACGGTCCGAGTCATCCTGACATGAGACAAGCCTGACCTGAGTCCCGGCCCCAGGCTCCAGCTCCCTGCACCCCAGCCAGTCCCGGGCAGGAGAGGCCGGTCTGCCCTCTCCAAATGGCCTCTTTTTGAAGCCAAAATACACGTCTTCGTGCGCCGGGCTCTGCATGGCTAAGTGTGGGTGGCCCCAAACTCCATGTAGACGTCTAAGGCCAGGAAGGGGCCCAGCCCAACTGGTGTGACTAGGCTGGAGGCCCTCGCGCTGCAGGAGGAGAAACTGAGGCCCAGAGAGGCAGAGAAGCTCGCACGGCTGAGCTGGAGTGGTCCCAGGTGTTGTATCTAACGGGGTTGTGGGGCGCAGAAGGGCGCGGGCCTGGGGAGTGCAGCACAGGCATCAGCCGGGGGTTCTCCGAACCTCGCCTCCCCGCCGGCCAGCAAGAATATAAGATATTTCTAAACACGAAGGACCTCAGTGCACCCAAACTGCCTGGGCCAGGGCCCAACGCGCACAGGGCAACAGACGTGGTAGCTCAACCAGGAAAGGCTTGGATGGGCTGGCGGGGCCCAGGCCACTGGTAGACAGCGAAGGGAAGCCAGCAGACGCCCCTGGCAGGAGCAGGCCCGCCTCCTCTGCCTTCATCCCGGCTCCTCTCAACATGTGGGGAGTTCCAGGGACATCCACTGTGTGGGATGTCGAGTTCCCCCATACACTCTTAGGTTCAGAATTGGAGGGCTGCAAATTAAACTAACAAAAGTCAGGTTTGTGAAAGAATAGACAGATTTTTTTACCCACGTAAGTACATACACAGAAAAATAGGATTGAAAAGGGCAGTTCAAATTTGGGGCTCGTGTGCCATCTTAGGGGGCCCTGAGGGGAGAAGAGGGGAGAGGATCTCACAGGAAGACAAGTGACTTCTGGGAAAAGTAAATGGGCCTCAGGAGAATTGGTGGGAGCTAGGACAGCATCATCCCAGCACAACCCCAGGCCGCTGACACCAGGGTTCCAGAACTTTCCTCACAGGTTCCACTGGGCTCTGGGTCATGTCCCTGCACGCAGGTGGGGGCAGCAGAGTCCAGACCCTCCTTTGGGGCCAGGGAGAGTGGAAGGTCCAGGTTGCAGGCGACCCCCAAGCCTGGACTCCACTCCTGCCCGGGCCTCAGCTCAGCCCCTGCAGGGGAGGGCTCGGGGTGGCCCGCTCCAGGGGACCTCCCCTGCCCGCTCCAGACCTGGAGGGGATGTGTGAGCCAAGGCCGGCAGGTCCATCAGGACCGGTGCCAGGGACACAGGCTGGAGGTGAGCGGGGAGTCCGGCGGCCCCAGCCTGGGCACGAGGGCGGCCGGCCGAGTAAACTGAGCAGAGCGTCTGGGAGATGTGGCTGTGGGCCAGGGGCCTGGAGGGAGGCCACGGCTCTGAACCTGTGGGCTCCTTCCCGCAGAGGCCCTCGAGACTCTCTCCCTGCCCAGGAGGCTCCAAGATGGCCTGTCCGAGCCCCAGACGCCGATGCCCTCCACACAGGCATGAGAGCAAGTCATAGCTGGGCCCCCCGCAATGCCTCGGGGCTCGCCGGCCCACGGGCTGGGGTGTTCTCCTGCCTCCCCCGAGGGGCACAGAAGGGCACAGAGTGTCTGGAGCTAGCCTCAGCTTCACTCTGCGTCCCCCCGCCCCGTCCCCAGAGGACCCAAGCTTCCATGCGAGATGGACACTGTGCCGACAGGGGGCTCTCCAGGGGCTAAGGCCACCAGCCCAGAACTCACAGGCCACCCAGGCCCCACGAGGGCCTGGCCAAGACGGGGAGACGGGGAGAGGCCATCCGCTCACCCGCGTAAACTCTGGGTGGGCCTGGATCCTGGAAATCAGCCCTGATTTATTTCCCCCACACATCCGAGCTGCCCCCCAGGCCCCCCAGAGAGACCCCTAAAACCTGAGCCTCAGACACGGCCAGGGCTCGGGCGACCCACACACACCTACGCTGGTCAACGCTGTCGCTCCGAGGTCAACACTGTCGCTCCGAGGGGAGCAGGGCATTGGGCGTGCCAAAGGCGTGTGGAGGCTCGGGGCACCTGCTCCTTCCAAAGTGGACGTCAGGGGACGAACAGGCTTTGGGCGCAAACCTTCTGCTCTGCTTCTGGAACTTCTATTCCTCTTTTGTCATGAACAGAGGCGCCAAGAAACCGGGAATGGAAGCTATAGCTATGGAAACGTTTGGGAGAGACTCTCACCAGGGACCTGCACAAACATGGAAACTTTGGGGCGTGGGGTGGGGCTGGGGGCCCCACACCCCCGGACCGCCACCAGACGGCCCAGGACAGGACCAGCGGAGGCCACCCTGTCTCAGCCGCTGGTATCCCCTCATTTCAGCGACTCTGAAAACCTGCTGCTGGGACGGGCGCTCTGCTGGCTGGGATTTCTACTGTCGAGTTGTTTTAAAGGTTTATTTCCTCCCTTCCTGCACAAACCGATGCCCTCGCCCATCAAGCTGCCGTCTGTCTTCAGGCAGAAAAATGCACCAGGGGAGCCCTGGGACTGTCTGGTTTGTCTTGGGGAGAGGAGGGAGCGCCAGCCCAGTTCCATAAAGAGGCAGAAAACGCACCATGAGCTCCGCGTGCTCACAAACTGTCCGCCCAGGAGTGCGCGGTTGGCCGGGGCTCCAGGCGTGGCGATGCCCCGGCCCTGCCCAATTGCAGGGGTGCCAGCCTCGCTCTCTCCCTGCCCCGTCACCGGCCACCGACCTGCCTCTAGCCCAGCGGCCAGCAGTACCCTAGCATCCAAGCGATGGACCTGTTTACCGGCTTCCTCGGCCACGGCCACTGACCGTGGCCAGTAACGGAGAAGTGAGTGCCCCTTGTCTCCCTTCATCCTTGTGCCGGATTCCCTCCAGGTCCCCCTCCGGTGGCGAGGCCCAGCACAGCCCTCCAGAGGCAGAGGCCAAGAGCACAGCCCCTGGCTGGGGGCCAGCAGCCATTGTACCCAAGGCCACGTGGGAGCTCCCGGCCAGGGACTGCACTGGGGCCTCTGCGTGGCTTCTCACTGGCCGAAGGAGGGGCTTC
The DNA here is from genome assembly GCF_002288905.1 of Enhydra lutris kenyoni. NCBI lineage: Eukaryota > Metazoa > Chordata > Mammalia > Carnivora > Mustelidae > Enhydra > Enhydra lutris. The sequence goes on from NW_019154097.1 coordinate 38,297,915, forward strand.
CATTAGGATCCCCATCTTACAGATGAACCAACTGAGGCCCAGGGGAGCTCAGTAACGTGCCTGAAGCCATACAGCCAGGGTCGGAAAGCAGGTCCCTCTCGATGGACACCACCATGTTGCCACATCCCTCCCGACCCCAAAGACGACGCCCACAGGTGCTCTGGGACCCGGCCAGCCCTGGCTGGGGGTGCCTGGAGGCCCAGTTCCATTCCAGCACCTACCGAACCCACCCTACCTGTCGGACGCCAGCGTCCCGTGGAGGAGAGGAGCCAGACATATGGGAAAACAGGCCATGGGAGGTGCCACGAGAGCCACTGGGAGAATGGCCACTGTGGGCCCGTGGCTGAGCCGGAATGGGTCAGCGCAGCACAACAGAATGTGTGTGAGTTGCAGTGTGCGGCATGACCCACGGGGGGCAGGGGGCACTGCCGAGCTGCCGGGGCCCGTGTGGAGGGAGCCGGCGTGAGGCTGGAAACGGCTCTTCCCGCCCCAGAGTGACGCTCCAACCACACGGTGACATCGAGCTGTGGCCTCGTGAGGACCCTGCTTCCGGATCCCCGTGACAGCCACCACCGGTCGCATCACCGCCAGCCACCAGGCCCCCCTTTCCTCCCGAGAGAAAGAAGCTGGAAGCTTCTTCACGCCAGGGCCCCACCCCTCGGGGAGCTGCAAGGCACCTGCCGCAGGGTTCGGCCCTCAGTGGGCACCCGGCAGGTCCCCGCCCTCCCCGTGTGGGGTCAGGGAGGCAACGGACTCCAGCTCTGGTAGAGCAGGACGATGAGGGCCCAGAGTGGCTTGGCCTGTGGAGAAGGGGGCGGACTCCCTGGACGAGGCACACCTGCACCTGTCAGGCCCTCCCCTGACTCGGGGGGACAGCTCCTCTCTTTAGGCCATGTGGTCAGAATGGGGGGCGATTCTGTCCCCCGGGGGACATTTGGCAGCGGCTGGAGACAGTTGTGGTTGTCGCTACGAGGGTGGGGACTGCCTACCGGTGTCTGGCAGCAGAGGCCAGATGCTCGGGCCGTCTCCCGGCACACTGGACGGCCCCGCTCTGGGCCGCCGAGGGGCGAGGTTACCTCCCAGACCAGCAAGACACAGCTCGCACGGGAGGACGTGGCCGGGGACCCTGGCAGCCCAGAGGCAGGGGATGGTTTGGGGGAGGCAGGGGCCCCAACTCCTGGAGCCCAGTGCAGGGGTTCCCCATCGCAGGCCACAGGGGCGTCTCACCTTGGGCTCAGGAAGCCAAGGCAGGGGCCACGGCTAACTCAGGCACTACCTGAATCCCCTGAAATATGTCCTCAAAAATGGGGCGTTTGTTTCTTTCATGGCCTTTGGGAAAGAGCAAAAGGGCGGTGGCCGCTGCCGGAGGTCCTCACGGCCCAGAGAAGCAGGGAGGATGGACGGACAGCAGCGTCACCGTCGCCGCCGGCCACATTTTCCTGGGCATCTCGTGGCCTGGCGCTGAGCATGGTCAGAGGCAGCAGCACCCGGATTCCTCACCAGAACCCTCTGAGGTGGGGGCTGGCCCCGTGGCACAGAGAGGGAAACTGAGGCTCAGGAAGGGTCCCTTATTGTCCAAGGTCAGAAAGCTGAGGCCGGCACAGCCAGGTTCTTCAGGTCCGGGCCCAGAGCCCTTGTCAAGCTGTCCCGCCGCCTTGGGACAAGCGTGGCCACGGCTCCGGGAGCTGCCTGGGTCCTCTGCAGCGGGGTAAAGCAGACCCTGCTGGAAGCCCACCGTCAGCTATCCGTGTGCGTGAGTGACCACAGTGAGCGGGAGCCCCCTGGATGCTAAAATGAACAGGCAAAAGGTCAAGAAGGAACAGGATATTTGCGTTCCCAGGCGACAGGTGAAGGGCTGAGGGCCCCCCGGGGGAGGCCAGGACCCAAAGGTTTGCAGGGCCTGGAGATCCATCACCATCAAGTCCTTGCAGGAACCCAGTGAGGCCAGGGCTGCTATGATCCCATCTCACAGAAGGGGAAACTGAGGCTTGGAGCAATGGCAACATGCTCAAGTCTGTGCGGGCTGTGGGTGGCGTCTGTGTGCAAAGCCCAGCACCTTCTACAGGCCCACACGCCTGGCACGTGCTCGCCCCCCCGTCAACACAACCGGGGCTCACAGGGAATCCTCCAGGAGCCGAGATCTCCAGAGAGACAAGAGTTCTGTTCACAAAAACCTAGAGCACAGGAAGGTCAGACCGCGTGGTCTTTCTCCAAAGGAGGAAGAAACTCAGACAGGTAGATGTGGTTCAGGAGGGCTTCCTGGAGGAAGGAACAGGGTCAGGGATGGTCTCAGAGCTTCCCAGGTTGGAGCCCCACGGCCATGTGGCCAAGACCTCTGGGATGACCCAGTCTGGGTCTTCCCAAGGCCGCATCCACGCCCAGCCAGGAGGCCACCACCCCCCAGGCTGGAGACCTGCCACCTGTCGGCCTCCCGTCCCGCCCGAGCTACAGAGAGGACAAAGGAGGTGAGTCTCTCTCACTCAGCCACAAACCACTGCTCTCAGGTGACACCAGGCCACAGATCATCCTGGTGACCCACTGCCCCCAAGACTGAGCCCCTCTAGTTGGAAAGTTCTAGGGCTCCTGAGGATGCCTGCATTTCCTGTGACGGGGGGAGGGCCTTGAGGGGCTTGAGGAGGGATTTCTGACTCACAGGTTGACGGCCAAGGCCCCCAGGGGAGGAGCGGTGGAGGGACCACACGAAGCAGGTGGGTGTCTCTCCACCAGGGCCGCGGCCCACAGGTTTCGGGGCAGCTGCTCTTAAACCCAGCAGCGCTGGCGGACACCCACGGAGCTACCGTCTTCCCTCCCCCACCCTCCGTCTCGGGACAGTCCACCTCCTGCCGCCCACCCCCACCCCATCGTGCCCTTGAAGGCCAACAAGGAGTCAGGCCTGTCCCCTCCCAGCCAGACCGTTGACATTTGTCGACCCACCTCTCCCCGAAGCGAGATGCGAGCAGGAAGCAGAGCGAACGGCCGGAGGGCAGGCGCCTGCTGGAGGCTGACCAGGCCCGGAACTCGCCTGGCCACCCCCTGCCCGGCACTCCCACCTCACCCCACCCGGGGAGAGTCCGACAGACAGACTCAGCCTGAGCATAGCCATAGCCCCGTGCAGGCGGTGGGAGGGGGACCAAGAGCTTCATGCTTAGCGCAGAGCCAGAGGCTACTTTCCATGGAAAAAATGTCTTCAGAACCCCCAGAGGCCAGGAGGCCCCAGTCCATGACTCAAGGCTGCTACAGCCACTGCTGAATCGTGTCCCAGACAGAAGGCGCCCCCCGCCCCCCACGCCCCGTGTCCTGAGCCAGGCTCTGCCCCCCGCCCCCGCCGCCCAGCCAAACGGCTTCCAGGCTGAGCCCCACGGCCCCACACGCGCCCGGGGCCCGCTGCCGTGCACTCTGTGTCCTCCGAGGCCTCGGCACCCCACTTGCCGAGTGGAAGGAGAGGTGCGGGCCACTTCCACTTGTGCCCGAAGAGCCTGTGGGACATTGTTCGGGGGCGCCTGCTGGGGGGGCTCCCAGGGCAGGGCCTTGCTTCCAGGTCAGACCCAGGTCAGCTGGTCCCCTTGAACCTGAGTGGCTTTGGGCAAACACCCGCCCGTCCTTGCTGTCACTGGGCTTCTCTGCGGGGTTTTATTTCAAGAAACATTTCTGACGAAACATGGATGTGGTACTAGGCTAGCCCCCCACCCTGCCCCGGGCAGACTCCCCCGGCTGTGAGGTCCTTGGGGATGGCAGGCCTGTCTGGGAGGGGTCGGCAGGTGGAGTGGACGGAGGCCTGGCCTCCATCAGGGAAAGTTTCTACTGAGAAGCCCGAAAATCTTAACGACGGGCAATTGGCCCCTTTCCTATACAGCTCCTGCCATGTTCCTGGACCCCTGGCTGTGGGCCCCGGCCCTCCATAGACACTGGTCTAGCGGTGCTGGGACAGGCACGTCCTGACCCCAGGCTGGAACCGCCCCCCGGCAGAAGGCACAGAGGCTGGCTTCCACCCTCCCTCCCACTCCAAGACGGAAGGGCCAGGACCCTGGCACAGCGTGAAGGTCAGCGACCCTCAGCCCCCAGCCCCAGGGCACGCTTGGAAAGAACCGGAGTAGGGACACACTGAACCGGGGAGCCCTGAGCCCCGCAGTCCCAGGGCACCTTCCCGAGCCCAGGAGCCTTCTACGCCAAAGGCGTGGCAGGGAGAGCTGAGCCGAATCAGCCAGGGTGCGTGCTGGGGCCGGGGATGGGGAGTGGGGGCTTGTGGTTGGGCCCCCCCACCCCCCCCCCCAACGGAAACTGAACTTTGGCCGCAAGCCCGGTGGAGTGCTCCTCCTCCGTCCTCCCTCCTGCAGAGGGGCAGCCCGGCCCGGCCACAAGTTTGGGACCAGACACCCCGGCGAGCCCAAGGCGAGGGCCCCTGTTCTGCTTTTCTCACTTCTGGAAAAGACCCCGCGTTTCATCAACTGTCCTGATTCGAAAGCCAGGAGCCGGCCTGGGACCGTTCTGAGTGTGTCACAAATCATCCCGAGCCTCATAGTTTCCCCCTGACGTCAGCCGCAGGGTTTGGATCCGAGGGGCCTGGGAGGTCCTGCGAGCATAATCGCAGTCGTCTCTGCAAAGTGAAATCAGATGGTTTTTCCAAACCTCCCCCAACCCCTGCCTCCTCCGCTCCCTCTCTCTCTCTCTCTCTCTTTTCATTATGTTCCTTGGACCACGTCCAGATGTTTCCTGCAACAACAACTCTCCAAAATTCACAAAAAGAGAGAGCAAGGCGCGCGGCTTCCTGCCGGCGGGTGGACAAGCAGACGTGGCGGGGCGGGGGCGGCCACGTCCGCAGGCCGGGGAGGCGCGGGCCCCAGGGCGCTCCCAGGCCTCCGCTGCCGCCCCGCCCCGGGGCTGGACCCTGGGAGGACACGGTTCTAGGGCCAAAGGGCCTTAAGGACGGCCGCTCTCTCCCGACGCCAGGGTCCGGGCCACACTGGGAGCCCGGGGGGGCTGGGGCCAGGGAAAGAGCTGCGCAGAGCTTCGGGACCCAGCTTTGGGCTGCGACGGGCCTGCTGGGGGTCCCAGCCCCGAGGCCGAGGCGTGCAGCCACGGGGAGCCGCATCTCCACGCGGAGCCTCTGCTTCCGCACTAGGGCCCGTGCTGGGAGCTTCCAGTAAGAGCAGCCTCTGTCCAGTGCTGGCGCCAGAGACCGACTCACCTGGAGGCAGGTGTGGAGCTGAACGGGGAGGGCCAGTTCCAGAGGGCTCAGGGGAGAAGGGGCATCTGTGCCCTGGAGGGAGCCCAGGTGTACCCCAAGCAGAGGTGGGGGAGCGCGGTCGAGGCCGGGAACCACTTGGAGCAATGGCTCGAAGGCTAGACAGACCCACGGTTGGGGCCTGAGACCTCTCTGGGAGGGCTGGCACAGGAGGGCCCCCGGGGGGCTGCCTGACGGGCCCGGGCCATCCCAGCTCTGCCGGCACCCCAAAGCCTCAGCGAGGCCAACGCAGAAGTACTACCGGAGCCCGAGGAGAAAGATCCAGGCGCCGCCTTCAGAGGCCCCCACAGGCCCCCTGCACCCCAGCTGCTAAGAAGACCCAAGTCTTCATGTCCATAGTTCTGCCACACAGTGTCCCGTCCACGCTGTTTCCCGGTGCCCAGGAGAGTCAGATCTGGGACGGGGCGCGAGGCCAGCACAGGCCTCCCCAGCCCACGGAGGCTCCCCACACCCAGAGCACTATGGTTCTCCCTGGGGACTCGGGGATCCACGTGGCTGCCCTGGGGGGCCGGAGCTGGGGATGCGGACAGCTGGAGAGAGGCGTCAAAGGCCCGGGAGAGCCTCAGCGAAATGTGCCCGGGGTCTGAACTTGGGGGCTCCTGGGACAGGACTGCCCTCTGCGGGCTGTGGCGGAAATGAGGCCGACAGGGTCCCCACTCACCTGCCTGCAGGACCAACCAGCAGCGAGCGGTGTGGCTCCGGCCGGTCGGCGCGCACGTGCTTCCCGGACCCTGGGTGCCCACACGTGGGGCCAATCAGGCAAGCCATCTGAGTTCGCGGCTGTCGGTCAGGTGCCCGCAGCTGACCCGAGCCTTCTGCCCTGCAGAGGCCGAGCTGATCCCGTGCAGCCCAAGTGCCCCTGCAGTGCCCCCCATCTCTGCCTCATCAGCAGAGACTCTCTGGCGTGCGCCACGGCCCCAGGGAAAGTGAGGCAGGGCGTCTGAAGGGCTCAGACAGTGCCTCCCAGCAGCCAGGCCAGGACCAGACCTTTCTTCGGAAAGCGCGGGCTGTGGGCACACGGGGTCTGCCAAGTTAACCCTCTTTTCCTGCATGGCGATAGACCCGCCGTGCACCGCGTGGGGAGGCACCGCCCGAAGGAGCCCGGGCAGGGGAGACTCCCAGTCCCGCCCGACACAGGGCCGGCCCTGAGGGGGCCAGGACACCTGCTGCTACCTGCACCTCACAGGGGATGCGTGGAGGCCAGATGGGGTCACGGAGCCCAAACCCACGCCCGATCTCACATGGCGCACCCACTCGGCCTCCCAAGCGAGGTGGGCCCACACTTCCAGCGGCTCCGAGACCGGGCGGGCCTGGCTGTGTGGGCGTGGCCCCCCCAGTCACCACCGGGCTTCTTACCCCGGCTTCAGGGGGGGTTCAGGCTTGAGAGGCGCACCCCTCACGGCGGCCACACTGCTGGACCCTGCCCCAACCCACCCAGCCCCCCTGAGAAGACCGCACGGACCCCTTCCTCCGTGGAAGGTGCAGCGAGTATCTGCAGGGGGGGCACCGTTTATGCCTGGATGAAGCCACGGGGTGCACACAGCAGAGGAGGGAGGTTTGGGGGGCGAGGGGTCGCTGGCTGTCCACCCTGCGCCCCCGGAACCACAAATTTCAATCCTAGAACAATCCCCTCCCCTTACAGCAGGGAACGTGGCCCCCACTAGAGAGCAGAAGGGACATGCCTCTGGTCACACAGAGCTGTCAGCCCTCAGCCACCTGCACGGTCACCTATCCAGAGACATCCCCAGCGCGGGCGTAATCTTTTGATTCTTTGCAGAAACATTTTGGAAGATCCGTATCGAAAGGCTTTTAACAGCGCGGCACATCCGAGCAGCCCGGCCTGGGGCCCCAGCAGCAGCCCGGGAGGCCTCGGTCAGGGGGAGGGAGGCCTCGGTCAGGGGGAGGGAGGCCTCAGTCAGGGGGAGGGAGGCCTCGGTCAGGCCCGGGAAGACCAAACAGGCACCAACTGGGGAATCCTGCCTGGCTACGGGGGAGCTTCGAGACTCCCCACCTGCGACACAAAAACAGAGGCTCCAGAAGGCTCTCGAGCATAGGCACGATGGCCTTGTCAGCAGCAGTGGGACCAGGCCGCCCTGTCCAGTGGCCTGGCCAGCACAGCTCGAGACCTATGGGCCACCTGCCAGTCGCTGAAGAGGGGTATCGTCCACACTGGTCGAGGGACGGAAATCAGAGGGTTTAACCCTAGTGGTCCTCCAGGCGCACCTGGTGGGGAGGTCATCAAAGGTCCTTGATCTCTTCATACCGTCCTTGATCTTCCTGAGCCCTACCCGGGGTCCCAGGGACGAAATTAGAAGATTCTGTGCCCGAGGAACTGCTGTTCGTCCTTCAGTGCCCAGCCCAGGGGGAGCCTCCCAGCGCCCCCCCCCCCCCCCCCGCCGCACCCTGGTTGTGCTTTGCCTGCTCTTCCGCCGCGGTCCGAACACGTCCCCGTCCTGACACGGATCGGCCCGCACGTGCTGTCTGCCTGCAGCCCTGTGAGAAGGTTCTGGACTTTCACTGTCCAGGATGCCGGCTACGAGCCTCACGTGACTTCGGAGAGCTTGGAACGCAGCTCGCACGAGCGGAGACGCGCCGCGCGTGTGAATGATACCGCGACTCTAGGACTTTGTGCCGAAAACCAGACGGAGAACAGCTCGTTAGTAACTTTTGTGTTGCTCGCATATCGAAGTCGCACAGTCCCCCACACCGGATTGAATAAAAGTATAGTGTTACAGTTCACGTGGCTCCCAACGTGACTACCGGAACGTTCTTAATCCCGTACGCGGCCCGCACCACGTTTCCGCCGGAGACACCGGGCCGGCTGCCAAGCCAGCTCCGGTCTCTGGGCAGTGTCTGCTGAGCGGATGGATGAATGGGGGTGGGCACCCCGGGGTCTCTGACCTGCCCCAGCACGACGGTCCTGTTGTCACGCGGGCGCCCTGCGACGGCACGGAAGCACGGCCCCCCGCTCTGGGGTGTCGTGCGCTCAGCCCCGCGGGGCACCGGGCCCTGTGCTGGGGTCTCGGGGCACCCCGCAGAGAAGCCTGGGAGCCCCACGAAGGAGGAGTCCGCAGGCTGCTTAACATGCCCCTGACCAAGCCTGGAGGCTTTGAGGGGGCAGAAGCAGGGCACGGGGGGAGACTCGGTGCTGGCCTTTTCCCTGGAGCCCGTGAGGCCAAGGAGAGCGGAAGCAGGAGGCAGGGGCAGGGAGAGAGCGGGCCGAGCCTCCGGGTCAGGAGGGTCATGGAAGGCTGGTAAGGGGCAGAGCCATTTGGAAGGGGACTGAGGGGAGGCCGGTGGGACTGTGAGGCATCTGGCTGGTGCTCAGCCCTGTGGCCCTCATGCCACCTGGCCCCTGCCCAACCTGCCCACGGCCCCACGCACCGGCTGCTTCCCTCCCCGTTCTCACCTCTGAGCTGTGGCTTGAACGCCTGATGCACCATTGCCTCTGAGCCTTCGCACCTGCTGCTCCTCTGCTAGGAGGTCTTTCCCTGGATCTTTGTGGGGTTGGCTCCTCGTTGAGGCCTGCTCAGAGCACCTCGGATGGCCTTCCCCCGGGCAACACACCTTTACTCCTGACAGCCGGACCCCCAGACGCAGCCTCGAGATCCCCAGCGCAGGCTCCTGGCATGTCCCACCTTTCCAGTCGTGGGGCCTTTCTGCAGCCTCTTTGGGACAGGCTGGGGCATCATACTGGTGTCCAAGGTGGTCAAAATTCACAATCACTTCATACCTCACAAGGTCTGGCCATGGAGGGAGCTCTACCTGGACCTCCCCTCGGACTGGCCCAGGCCCCGGATCCCCCTCGTCCTGCATCCCACTCCCCCAGCAGCAGGTGCACCGCCCCACCCACTCCCCACCGTCCAGGTGTGAGCTGACTAGCTGGGAGTGGCACGCAGGGGCGAGGCGGGGCGAGGCGGGTCGTGGCGTGTCGGCCGCCTTCCTGCCCCGCTCCCAATGCTCCCTCTGTCTTCCGCCCTGTGCTTCCAGGGTGGGATGTGGGAAAGACACACATTTAAGGAAACGGGGACCCCTGGGACGAGATGGAACCAGAGATGCTGGCACGGGGCCTCTCGACACTTCGATGCTCCCAGGCGGGCAGCAACTCGGCCCCGGCGTGGGGACAAGGTGCGGACCTCTCCAGGGCCCAGCGTGGTGGCAGCGCGGGGCGGATGGGCTGGGGAGAGGTCGTGGCGGAGACGGTTGCCAGGGAGACGGAGGGCTTGGCCACGCCACCCCGCGCGGTTCTCCGGGGAGCGCTCAGCGGGGAGACGCTGCCCTCTGGTGGCGGCGGCCGGTGCTGACAGCCTGGGCCGGGGCGTCCGCAGCCCACCCTGGGGAGGTCCGCCCTCCTTCAGTGCATCCCACCTGTCCTGGCCACGGAGCCCTGCCGAGCCCATGTTCTCTGCTCCACACGGATGCCCTCTCCAGTGGGAGGCTCCGTTCGGACCCCGGGCTCTGGGGCCTCTTCACCCCCGTCTGGCTGGCCTGCAGCCTGGGAAGTGTCTGATGGGAGCACTAGAGGCTGAGCCACAGAGGAGTGACATGCCGTGTGGCCCGGGCACGAGCCGAGGCCCCCGCCCCCTGAGGTCCCTGGTGTGTCTGGGAGCCAGGCCACGGCTGCCAGCTGGGCCCCGACGGAGAGGGCGGCTTCGCCCCACAGGCTGGCCGACGGTCCCCCAAGCACCCAGGCTGCTGCTGGGTTGGCTGACCTCGGCCTTTTCAGACTGTGGTGTCCAAGCTGCTCGGGGACCCGGACTGGCCACGCGTGGTTCTGTGACGGCTCACATCCCCCTCCTGCACAGGTTCTCTCCTGGGGAACCCAGGACTCAAGCCGTAGTGACCTAGTTAGTGACCCTAACCTTAGGGGGTAGGAGGGAGCCAAAGAGGGAGAGAGAGAAGGGGAGGGAGAACCTGGCACCTGACAGTCACACCCTTCCACCACTGGCCCCGTGTCTCCCCACCTCCCTGCCGCCCTCCGTCCTCTTACCCCTTCCCTCCCCTCCCTCCCCCACCTCTGTCCCCCTCCTTCCCCCAGCCTCCTTCCTCCCTCCTTGCCTCCCACGTCTTACCCCTCTCCCCTCCCTGCCTCTCCCCTTTCTCTCTCCCTCTTTCCCTCCCTCCCTCCTCTCCCTCTCTCCCCGCTCTCTTTCTTCTCTGAACGTGAGATATTAGTAAAGGCTTGATGTGGAATCTTTTTGGAAAAGCCAAGTCCTTGTTTACAGCAGCTGGACTATCTCACAAGTAAACGTGGGTTTCCGTAAGTACTCAGGCAATGGTTTGTGACATTTTTTTATGCGTACACGGTGTTTTAATTTTCGAAATGAACTTTATTTTAGAAAGGCATCAGACTTACCAAAGAGCACGGAGGGGGCACCACACTTCTGTCCCCACGCCCAGTATCCCCACCATCCCCACGCTGGCCTCGGGTGCCCGCGGGCACGTCTGTCCTGGAGAACGAGCCCACCCGGTGTGTCACGCCCACGCTTCCCGTGGGCCAGCTTTGTTGTCCACCTGATGCCCCTTCCCTGTCCTAGGGGCCCATCCTAGACCCTATGTGACCTTGAGCCACCATGTCTGGAATGATTTTCCTTCTGTCTGGTGACCCTGACGGTTTCAAGGAGGACTGGCCTCCCGGGAATGTCCCTCAGTGGGCATCGGCCCGTGTGCCTTGTGCTTGGGTGGGTAGGGAGGCTGGGAGGGAGACCACAAGGTGGGGGGCCATCCTCATCACGTGGCTTCAGGGGTGCCCGCTACCATGTGGCTGTCATCTGCGGCGGCGGCCCTGGTCCCTGGCCGAGGCCATGCTGCCGGTCCCTCCACCATGGACTCCTACTTGTTCCCCCATTTGACAGCGGGCCCTGATCAGGATGTCCCCTGCACAGCCACCACTCTGGAGCGCGCTCAGCCACCACCTCTCTGGGGATCGGGCACCTGGACCGACTCCCCATCAGTTGGTCACGGGAGTATCCGTGGTACGCGGGGAGCGGTCCTCCGGCTCCGGTGGCCCGGTGAGCCCGGGTCAGAGACCAGGGTCTGGGCGTGAGCAGAGAGGTTCTGTGGGCACGCTTGCCTGTGCTATGTGTGTGGGTCCCCCGCGTGGCCACACATGGCCATGTGCAGGAAGGGGCAGGGGAGCACACGACGTCCCCAGCTGTGCCCCACCACGTGACGGCCACTGCCTCCACCAGCCCGGCACCCCCGCTCCAACAGGGACGAGCCTGGCACCCCTGCAGCCTGGGGAGCGGTTTCAGGGGCCGGAGTGCGGCTTCTCCCACACGTGCTCCCTCCGCCCTGCTGCCTACAGCCCTGCTCCCCTCCGTCCACCCCTTCGGTGAGGTTGCTGGCCCAGCCGAGCTACACACGGGGGACTGTCACCTACCCTGGCCTTCTCTCCGCTCAGTTTGCTCACAAGGGGTATGGCCGGGGCGGCGGGTTTGGACAGGTGGACAACATCCTGTCCCCACCTTTTGTGTGGCAAATGGCACAGAGGCCCCCTGCTCCACCCGCCCCCACTGGAAGCCTGGGAAGCCGGCCTTTCCTGGGACCACCCCCCTCGTGAACGGAGTCTGGCCCTGTCGCCCCCTCTAGGGCTCCTGTTACTCAGCGACACATTTCTGATGCGCCGTGTCTCGTCTCTGCCTGGCAGGTCCATGAACCGGTCACCTGCTGGAGGGCCCACCGGGGCCCGCCTCCGGTGACCAGGAGCGAGCCTCCCGCCAATGCTCACGTGCAGGTTTGCGGTGGGTGTGCTGTCGAGGCGCCACGGGAACACCTAGCAGAGCGACCGCTGCACGGCCTGTGTCCCTCAGAGCCACACGCCCTGCCCCTCCACGGGGATCCAGAGTCTTCAGCCGGGCTGGGCAGCCAATGGGCAGGGGAGGTGGCCAGGCGCCAGGCCCGGTTCCACAGCCGATCCGACCCTGAGCTGTCACCCGCTCTCCTGGCCTCAATGGCTGACCCGAGCCGTGCGAGAGGACTCTGAGGCTTCACAGGGCCTGCTGGCAGCCGCGGCCACCTGGCCACAGACGGGACACTGAGGCCGGGGAGGTGAGGGTTGTGCCCAACAGACCCCCAGCTGGTCTGGGGGGTCCCAGATACTGAGCCTCACGTCTCCGGGGGGCGCCGGAAGTCGGCGCCGTTCCCATGGCTGCCCCGGAGCCAGGGCCGACTGCCCAAAGCCGCACCCCTGCCCTGCTGCATCGCGACCCCTCGAGGGGCATATGGCGGCCGGGGAAGGCGCCATCAGACCGGTCCCTTCCAGCCCCCGCCCCGTGGTCCTCTCTGGACAGCGGGCCGCACGGGCCCGGAAGCTCCCACCAGAACTCTGCCCATCAGCACTGGGGGTCCCCGGCCGGCCGCAGACGCAGGCTCTCCCAGCCCCTGTGAGCAGAGTGCCGGCCTCACGGGCTTTGGTCGTAGATTCCCCAGGTCAGGGCCAGGAAGGGCTGGCAGGTGTCAGGATCGGGCCTGAGGCTCGGGATCGGGGAGCCGTGCCCAGGCCGCCCTGCGGAGGCCCGGGGTGCAGGTGCTACCCTGTGATGACGAACGGGGACCCACCCTCTGGCTTCCCCCAGGGCAGGCTCCAACCTGGCCTCGGATTTGCTCCTTCAAGGGCACAGTGATGGCCCACCTTGTGCGCTCACAGCCCTGGCCTTCTCGGGAGGTGCCCCCTGCCCAGGGCTGACCTCTGAGGGCTCCAGCCCCCACCCCTGTCCCGGTCCTCGCCCTATGTCACAGCCTCTTTGGAACAAGGAACAGGAAGTGGGGACTTGGGGGCAGTTGTCTGGATCCAGGCCCCAGGCGGGATCTTTGCTGTCCCCCTCCCCCCAACCAGGCACCAGCCCGGGCCTCTGATGCTAGCCCGCTGGGGGACCGCGGGACGGAGGGAGCCGGGTGGGCTGTGCCCCAGGGCGTCCAGCAGAGGGCAGTGCTGCTCCACGCCTCGGCCACCCCTGCACTGGGGAACCATCCACATGGGGCCAGTGGCTGGGCTGGTCTGGGCTGGTCCTGACTGAGGACTCCCCGGGGCTCTGCATGCAGCAGAGAGGGTGGCCTGGGCCCTCTGCGTTCTGCAGCTGGAGGGTGGCTGGAAACGCTTGCTGGAATGGCCAGTACGGTGACACTTGGAGAACACGAGGTCACCAGCAGCCCCCGAGTTTAGGGACAGATAGACCCCTTCCAGCCCTAGGGCCTGGGGACTGAGCTCTTTACATGGCCCCTTCCCTGACTCTCCCTGCTCCAGCCCCTTCCTGCCTGAGGTCTCCCCAACTTCCCTGCCCCCTCCACGGGTTCCCGTCACTCGGCGTGCCGCTGACCTCACGCCCAGTGGTGGCACCAGCTCCCCTGTCCCATGTGTCCAAAGCAGGGTGCCAGGCCCTCTCCCCAGCAGCTCCCCCATTTCCCGAGCGCGCCCGTGCTCCCAGCATCTGCCCGTTTGCTTGCTGAGGGCGGAACCAGCCCCTTCCGGTCACAGGCCTCCCAGCTGCACAGCGGGTGCTCAGTGCTGTCCCATCCCAAATGCTGCCCCCACCCCCCAGCCTCTGGAGCTCTTGAATTACAAACCCCAACCCTGCTGGGTGGGCCTGTGCCGGCAACCCAGCATCTCTGGTCCAGGGGGACCACCCCGGGCAGGCGTCGCCATGGTGACCGGGAGCAGCAGGGAGGCCCGAGGCCGGATTGCCTGCCATGTTGCGTGCACTCATGCGTCACCGGGGGTCCCACTCCTGGGGGTGAGGCTCCAGGGGCTCCACCCACCGCAGAAGTCGGGGTTAGAGCCCGCCCGGCAGGACTCGCTGGTCTCCTGCCCGAGTGCCTCTGCTCCTCTCACTGGGGTTGGCACACCGCCCAGCTGTGCTCCTGGGGGTCTCCATCCTGGAGCAGGTTTGGGGGACCCTGGCTTGGGGCAGGAGTGGCCCCCATGGAGGTCATCTCAGTCAATGGCCTGTTCCGGCCGGGGCCGCCCCTGATTCGCACCGACAGACCGGGGTCCCCCACACGGCTCCTTAGGAAGACGGGGATCGGCCCTCCCGGCCCCAAGGACAGGATCTGGGCAGGGCCACACCCTGAAAACCCGTGAGGAACACTCCTCTGCTGGCCCCCTGCAGGACTGAGCGTCAGCCGTCCGAGCCTGCTGTCGGAAGGGGACGCTCACACCTGGCGCCCTCCCAGCCCACCTGCGACCACCTAGCACGTCCTGAAGGCCCCGCCCGGAGCTGGGCTGGCACCTGCATGGGCAAGGGGCCCACCAGGGACCTGGCGGCCCCACACAGCACATTCAGCGGTGGCTTTGGTCATGTGGAAGGCAGGACAAGGGCCCCTTCCCGGGGAGGCAAGCCTCCTGACCCCCCAACCCCACCCCCCAGGCCTGAGCCTCTTCGCAGACCCAGGAGGCAGCCCCCACGGCTGGTGACACGCGCTTCTGAGCAGACGGAAAGCCGAGCGGTGGGTCCCGGCCAGTCCCAGCAGGTAGAGGGGCTTGCTGCAGGTGGAAGTGGGCCTCCCTGTGCCCAGCCCCTCCCAGGGAGTCCAGGCTGAGGCCCCATGCACACAGCCAGCAGCAGGCTGGTCCAGCCACGGCTGGGGCCCCGGGAGCGAGACATCAGGCCCAGCTCACAGAGGGAGCACGTGGGGGGTGCCAACTCCCCCGGGGGAGACCCCTCTGTCCTGCATCGCACTCCCAGAGGCCCCGTGAGGCCCCTGCACGCCAGTGTGCAAAGCGGGCACCTGTGTACGCAGGCTGTGTGCACGCGATGTGTACAGTGTTAGGACGGTGTGCGCGCGCGTCACACGTACATGGACACTGTGGGCAAGCGTTGCCTGTGAGCAGGCCTGTCCCGCGCTCCGTGCGAGTGCTGTGTTGCGTGAGTGGGGCCTGCGCGTGCACGTGCGTGTACAAGGGCCGTGTGTGGACACGTGCTGTGGGTGCACCTGCTGGGGAGGGGAGCCGCGGGCCTGCCTTGGTGAGGTTCGCCGCTCTGGCTGGAAGCGCCCTCGCCCGCGGCCGGCATCTGTCTGGTGGCAGAGGGCGGGACCCCAGAGCCTCCCTGGGAAGGAGCCGGGGGAGGACATGGTCACCCGCGCCCAACGGCAGCCAGGCCCGGCCCAGCCCCTAGCCAGCATGGAGATGAAGAGCGTTTACGACACGGCACAGAGCAGGTGGGTGTCATTACCCCGTTAGGAACGGGGCA
Source organism: Enhydra lutris kenyoni (assembly GCF_002288905.1). Lineage (NCBI taxonomy): Eukaryota > Metazoa > Chordata > Mammalia > Carnivora > Mustelidae > Enhydra > Enhydra lutris. The sequence continues at coordinate 38,313,347 of NW_019154097.1, forward strand.
GCTGGATGACGTCACTCACTCTGTGGCCCCGCGTGAGCACGCTGGCCTGTTTGGGCTGGGACAGCCTGGGGCAGGGCGGGTGGCCGCGTGCCCAGTGCCCAGCGAGGCAGAGGGGCCCACAGGGGCGCCACGAGGGCTGCAGAGCAGAGACCAAGGAAGGAGCACGGTCGCAGGATGGGGCGCCAACAATCCGAGCCGGGGGCCTCGCTGCCCTGGACCAGACCCCAACCCCCGCAGGTCGGGCAGCAGCTGAGTCGCCCCGCACCTGCGCCGCCCCTAGGAAGCCCTCCTGCCCCCTCGCACGGCCGCTCCCAGCCCCACACAGGAAAGCCCCCAGCAGAACAAACGAGAACGGGAGCGTGATCTATTTTTAAACGCTCATATTTTGTTTCTCCTCTCACGCTTTCCTGTGTTTTCCTTTCCACGTTCTAACGCCGCCGTGGGTCCGCGCACGGCTCCGGCAGTGCCGGTCTCCGAGAACGGGGAAGAAAGTTCACAAACAGTCTCGGGAAGGCCAGCTGGCGAGGGGGGAGAACAGAGCGAGGCTTCGGGAACCGCTCAGAAGGGGAAGAGAACCCTGGACGTCCGGGCCCACCCTGCCCAAGGGGAAGCGTCCGTGCCGTTGCACAAAGCCCGCGCTGCAACCTCGGCCGTGCGGGCGCTTCCCGGAGAGCGGTCTCTCTTCCAGCCCTAGAAGCAGAAACAAAACAAGTCCCACCCCCCACCATCCACGGATACATGAGGGATAAAATTACATTTGTACAAAAATAGATTTTTTTTTTTACCTTTCCCGATGCTTTAGACACTTTCTCTCTACTCTGTACTCATCACCCTCCAGAGGGCTCGCGGCGCGTCCCAGCGAAGGCCTTGCTAAGGGTCGGGGGCCGGTAAAGCTGCTTTTGCTCCAAAGCATCTGAAAATAGATGCACTCCTCGCCTTGAGACCCTCACGCAAACCCGATTTCACCAACGGAGGGGTCCTCACGCACTTGCTTACGTGAAGCAAACGTATAGGAAAACGGGGGAAAGTCTTGATTAGAAACGAAGACAAAACGTTGGTAACTGCCCCGCGCTGTCTCTGTGCAGCAGGACGTGTCACGCCGCACCCCCACGCTGACAGGGCACAGGCCATGCGCCCAATTCCGTGATGGGGATGACATCCGCTGATCACCCACTGGCCACACATCCGGCCGGGCCCTGCCAGCGGCCCCTGCGCAGACCAGGGGCTCCACACAGTGTCCACGCTTGCCACCGGCTCGAATCTTCGAGGAACAGGAGACTTGGAGAGCCGGGGGCGCGGGGCCATCGCCCCAGAGACCGCGTGCTTCCAGGCGCCAAGGGCAGGCCGGCTTCCAAGGGCAGCCCCTTGCAGACGCAGGCACAGTCGTCTTCGCTCCCTGCCCCCGATGTCACAGCGGGGACGTGAGTCCGCCCAGCACTCCCGGGGCTCTGGCAGCTCCTGGGCCGGGCCGAGGCGGAGACGGGCGAGAGGTGGCCAACAAGCTGATGTTAGTGCTATCTTTAGAAAATTAAAGATTGTCCCACCAGAATAATAATAATAATAAAAATAATTACAAAAATCACCTTAATTGAACCAGATTGATAACACTACTAACGGTCCGGTAAATAAAGCTCCTACCTCTCCGCCGAGCCACGTGCTATCCCCACTTCACCACCTCCCCCAGCGGCGCTGGAAGCACGACAAGGACAGCAGACGGAGGAGGGGACGGCCCCGCGCGCCCACAGTGCCGTGCCCGCAGGCCGGAGGGGCTGGGGGCTTCCGGCTTTCCAGGCCATAGCCCGGGAGCCTCAGGGCTTTACGGACAAGCAGCCAGGGCCCCCGGGCCCGTAACGGGGAAGTTCTCCAGAAGCCGACCCTCCAACAGACCCAGTCCCGGGCTTCCTCCACTGAGGCCCCCACGTTCCCAAGGACCCTAGGCAGTGGAGAGGGCAGGGCAGGGATGACGGGGCGCGTCCGACTGCAGAAGGCACCGGGGGTGTCGGGTGTGGGGCAGTCTACCGTCCCCACAACTGGGAGGACCCCGAGAGTTCCCAAGAGTGCCTGCATCACTGCCTGTCACAACCGAGCCCCCACAGGCTTCCAAGACTTTCGGGAGAGTCTGGGAGCTGGGCAGGCCCTCCATGCCCCGCCCCTGCCGCCCGTGTGGCCGGGGACCCCTCCCCTCCTCAGGAGCGGCCGGCCGGTGGCAGAGGAAGGCGGCTTCTGGGCAGGCTTTCAGAGCCCCGGCCTGGAGCCTAACCGTCAGGTGGGCTGAGGCCTCTGGAAGGCAAAGCAGGGCCACCTCCTTCCCCACGGGGCCTGGAGGTCCCTCCCTGCCTTGCCCTAGCTGGGGAACCAGACTCTGGGGAAGGCACCCCCAACCCAGAGCTGCTCGTGGGAGCCTCAGGAGGGAAGCCCGTCTACAGAGCAACCCCTCAGGGGCTGAGAACACCAGAGCTGCCCACATCCCCCTGCCATCCCTGCTCGGGCCCCCAGCAGCGACAGACGCTAGGTTCGTGGAGTCTGAAGCGCGAGACTGGGAAGCACTCAGACCAAAGGGAGGACGTTACAGTGCAAAAGAAGCCAGTTCAACCTGAGAGCCCTGCACACCGCGGAGCGCAGAGCACCCCGCCCCAGGAGGCCGCGCCCCTGCCCCGGCCGTGGAAACACTACAGAAGCAGCCACCAGCCTGGACGGGGGCGCCGTGGGCCAGAGCACATGCTGGAGCCCCGCCTGAGGCGGTCACTCCGACAACAGCTGGGCTGGCTGTCCCCGAGGGGCGTCCAGCTGCACGCCCCAGGACCCAGGCATGCCACAGTCCCCGAGTCTAGGACTCGTCCGCGCAGAAAAGGCCGCTGGCGTCGGGGGCCTCTCCGCCAACAGCTCCAGAGGAAGCCCACCTGCCCCTTCCCACTGAGCTTCTCTGCCCACAAGGCCTTCTGGCTCCACGTGCCCCGGGGCGCCCCTGGCTCCCTCCAGCTGCCTGAAGACCCCTGGATAAAGCACCCTCCTGCCTCCAACCTCTGCCCTCGACAGGTCAGCATGGCCCCGGACTTGGGGAAGGCCGGGAAGCGGGCTCACCCTGCAGAGACAGGGGCTGGCCTGCCCCTCTGCCCAGACTAAATCCACGGACAGAACTGAGGCCGGGCTGCACGTGGGGTCTGCTCGCCCCGGCTTGCGTGTGGCTATGCAGGGGGAGAAGCTGAAGCCGTGACTTGAAGAGAAAGGTGAAGGGGGGAGGTGGGTGACCCCAGGCCCTGAAGCCTTGAGGGGGCCGCTCACCCTCCACGGCAAGGGAGGCTGGCTCACCCCAGAGCCCCCCTCGCCCTGCTGGGGGGCAGGTGGAATCTTTGTCCCCCTGCTCCTGAGCCTGGGTGGGGCACGCCGGCGGGGGGCACCTGACGAGAGGCGATGGGGGTCACTCCAAACACAGGAGGGGAGCATGGGATGTTCCGAACACCAGCGTGGCCCAGGGGTGGGCCTGCGGCCCGGAGAGCTGGCCCCGCTACCCCAGGAAAGCCGGGGCCCGGCTTCCCGCATGAGCAGCACTGGAAACGGCGAGGTGGCAACACGGAGGCTTAGCAGGCCGCGTCCCCACGTCTGCAGAGGCTGGGCAGGGAAGGGGCAGGGGACGGGGCTCGGCTGAGAAGAGCAGCAGGCGGCCGGGCAGGAGCGGCCAGGCCGGCGGGCGGGCGTGAAGGACGGGCCGGCAGGCCTAAGTCATTTGGTGGGGGGCTTCCAGCATCTCCATGAGGAAGGTGTCGATGGGCGTGTCCCCGATGAGTTTGAAGAAGAAGAGATGTTCCAGGCACTTGAGGCCGATCGAGCGCAGGGCCGGCAGGCGCAGCAGCAGCTTGGCGAACCTGTGGGAGGGCCCGGTGAACGCGCGCCGGCCACCCTCCCCGCCCTCCACCCTCCACCCGGCACCCGGTGGCCTCCTGGGGACAGGACAGAGCCCCGAAGCCGCAGCAGCAGAGCCCGGCCTGTGCAGAGCCTGGGGGAAAGGGGGGCCAGGCCTCTCAGGGAGTAGAGACGGCAGGCCCGGGCCTGGGAGCAGGAGCATGCGGGGTAGACACAAAGATCCCGAACGAAGGCCCGTGGCGGAGAGACTCGGGAGGAAGGACCAGGCGCAAGACAGTGGCTGGGCTGCCGCAGGCTCGACAGAGCTTCACGGGGAAGTTAAAATACGTGGGCTTGCTCCAGGCACGAGCGGGGAAGAGCTACGATAACGGGTCCGAGCACGGGCAGTGCGCCTGGCAGCAGTGCGGGGGTCAAGGCAGAGTGGCTCTGGGCCGGGGGAGCAGGTCGGGCTCAATCCAGCCGCAGCTCGTAAAGCACTGGCGTCCCGTGTGCCCCAGGCCGGCACCCACCCCTTCCTCAGAAACGGCTCTGCTGGAGCCGAGCCACAGGCCCGATCCCCAGGCCCTGCCCAGCCCGAGGGAGGAGACCGAACGGGGAGGGTGGCAGGAGGTGCTGGGGCTCTGGGGCGGGGGGCACCAGGCTCAGCTGCTGGGCTGCCGCACCCCGCCCCAGCAGTGGACGGACCCTTGAGGGGCCATGGGGCCTCATTAATTATTCACAACGTCTGTATTTCAGGGGAGAAAGCCCTGTGGTTGGCCTGGCAGCCACACAACCCACGTTTTAAGGCAGAAACGCAGCAGAGGCTGGACCGGGGCCAGAGAAAGCGGTTTTCTGCTGAGCCGGCGAGATGGGCTGCGGCGGGGAGCCAGGAAAAACAAGCCCGCCCTCCGTCCTCCTCAGCAAGTTTCACTTTGAACCGAACCAGATGAGGGCCGTGAGGAGCAGGGCACAACCACCCGTGCCCGCAGCTGCGCGTGCGTCAGGCGGGTGGCGGCAGGGGCTGGCGGCCGGCGGGGGGGGCATGGCCCTCCCGAGAGAGGCCCTCTGCAGGTGCGGGGGGGGCGGGCAGAGTCAGGACAAGACTCGTGATGGCACCAAAGCCACAGACAGCCCCCTTGTCACCTGCCGAGCGCCCGGCACTGTGGAGCCCGGTGCCCCCAGCACCCGCACAGCTCTGCACACGTGTACAAGCGCCTACCGTGTGCTGGCATCTGTCCCCGCTTCGGGCAAGCGCACCAAGACCCAGGTCTAGGGGAGCCCATGAGGGGCCGAGGGAGGCCCCAGGGCACAGGCTGCACGCGGGCCTGTGTTTGCAGGGGCGGTGGGAACGCCCGGGCACGTCCCCCATGCCCTGCACGGGCTCCCCCCACTGAGCAGGGCGCCTCCTTCTAACTCACACAAAGGTACCAGAAGGGCTGGGGGCGGTCCTGCCTGGGGCGCGGGTCACGGGCCCCTGAGGCCCCAAGGGAGGCCCGGGCCGGGGCTCACCTTCCTGGCTGCTCTGGGTACTTGTGCTTGCAGTAGGTCTCCAGCGACGCGTACACCTTCTCTCGAAGCGCCTCCACCTCTGCCGGGTTCGAGAGCCCCTTGGAGTCTGCGGTGGAGGGGCCGCAAGTCAGCGGCCTCAGCCCAGACTGCCCAGGCCCGCTCCCCGCCCGGCCCTGCCCGGCTGGGGCCAGCAGCAGCTGGACAGGCTCCGCCCCCGAGGCTGCCCCTCGAGTCCCAGCTTGGGTCCCGGCTTGCCACCCGCTGGACACGTGAACTGCAGCCCACGCCTGGACGTCCCAGCTCTCAGCTTCCCCATCGGGGGTGTAGGGAGGCAGGGATAGACGTCCCAGGGCTCGAGCAGATGAGCCAGCCCGGCCCTTCCTGTCCCGGTCAGAGCCCACCCGGGCCGGGTCCTCCTCTCGGCTTCCTCGTCTCCCGGGGTTTCCCACGACCCAACAAACCCACAGAGACGAACCCATCTCTCTCTACAGTGGCCACCATGTCACATGGTATCACACTAGGGTTCAAAGTCCCCAGGTCTGGCCCCAGCCAAGGGTGGCCCATCCTGACAGCCCCGGGGGCAGACGCTGGAGCCCACAGCTGCCGTCTGAAGCCAGTGAGCCCCACAGTGGCTCCGTGGTGAGACAGGCCTGCCATCAGGCCACCTCTGAGCCACAGACTGGGGGGCTCACACCAGTGCCCACACCCCCAGCAGGTACATCAGGGTCCAGTGCGAAAGCCGCAGGCCGCCTGGGGCCCTGGGCACCTCAGGAACGTGCCAGGCTTCTCTGTAGCTCAGCACCCAGGCCTGGGGGCCTCCGCTCTGGCCACATCCTCCCCGCGCCGGCAGCCAGGCCACGCGCAACTGCAACAGGGAGGGCACACGGCAAGGCTAAGCTGTGCGGCCCCGGCTCCCATGCTGGCAGGACCACAGGCTCAGAGCATAAACCTGGGGAACAAGTGCCCCCGGACGTGGTCTGTCCCCACAAGAAGACACTCATCTCTCCCACAGCCAGTTCCCTCCGCACTGGAGCTGATGGAAAGCGGGAGGTCCGGGCCCAGAGCCCCTGGCACCATCCCGGCTTCCCCACTGGCTGGCCAGCTCCCCAGCTCCCCCAGAAGCCGGCAGCAGCCCCGAAGGACACTGCGCCCCTGAGCCCCCCCAACCGCCCGGGCTCCAGAACGTGCCCACCACAAGTTCACGGAGAGGCTGCCTCTTCCAGGGCCCAGGATTCCAGGCAAAGTGGGGCCACGCTTTGGACGCAGCACCAAACCACAAAGGGTGAGCACAGCTCCCCAGGCCAGGCGTCGTGCTCACGAGAGCTGTGAGAAGAGGGCGGCAGGGCTAGTCTCCCCTCGCAAGGAGGGGATGGGCGACGGGCCCCACGGCACAGCAGCAGCGAGCGCTGGGGGTCGGGGCTGGCCGGCAGGCCATGTGCCGGGGAGGCCGTACCGGGGTTGAAGAGGACGATGGCGCGCAGGCAGCCCAGCTCCGTCTTGTCCATCTGCATGTCCCGCATCTTGGACACGAGCTCCGTCAACACCCTGCAGAGGAAGCGGGCCACCACCGCCGTCCTGTCAGACTGCACCCCCCGCCTGGACGCCCCCTGCCCGAAAGACCCTAAGGACAGGCTCCCCACGGCCTGAGGCCAGGCCCTACGGCCCACGGGAGAGCTGTTCTCCCCAGGACATGGCCTTCCTTCCTCCCACCTAGCTGCTGGGCAAGGAGACGCTTCGCTTCTTGTTACCAGACACTCGTGGCCAAAGCAAGCCGTGGCTCCTTGTCAGAGGGCAGGCTCTGAAGCACCCCCGCTGGCCCAGCCCCTGTGGGCAGTGGTGTCCGTCTGTCGGCAGCACCCTGCGGCTTGAGCTCCCCGATCTCCCCTGCCAGCTCACGGGCCCCCAGCTCCCCGATCTCCCCTGCCTGCTCACGGGCCCCCAACTCCCCGATCTCCCCTGCCTGCTCACGGGCCCCCAGCTCCCCGATCTCCCCTGCCGGCTCACGGGCCCCCAACTCCCCGATCTCCCCTGCCGGCTCACGGGCCCCCAAACTCGACAGCCGTGCCCAGGGAGGGCGAAGCGGTCGGTGAGACTGGACAGGGGAACGAAGGACGGTGGCCCAGGGAGGGCCTGGACGGTCACCCCGCAGAGCCGGGGAGTCCCCGACGGTTGGCAGGCAGCACAGGGAACAGATCCCTGGGAGCCTGGAGGTCAGAGTCAGAGGGGATGGGTGCTCCAGAGGGTGCCCCGAGGCCACAGTCCCGTTCTGTCCACTCAGAGGGCAAGGAGGAGCTGGTCGTCCCTGATGTCACCTGCTGGGGTCCAAGCGCGCCCCTCTGCCACCGTCGCCTCCCTCCCTAGCAGCTGGAAACAGATGGGCAGCTCGGAGCATGGCGGGGGCCACGGCTCTAAACCAGATCCCAGGAAGCCGTACTTTCTAGAGGCCTCTGTGGACACCACGGCGCAGCCCTCCTAACCGCACACGGTTTCAAGGAAAGGAGCTGGAGGAGACCGATCTGCTCGTTCCGCTGCGCACTGGGTGTCCCCAGCACAGGGACTTGCAGAGGCGAGAACCTCGCCCTCCTACGTCCACATCGACACCCTCCGGGGACAGAACGGGCCACGAACCCGGGCGGGGCCCCCACCTGTCAAAGATGGCGCCCACCCCCGCGCTGTGGGCGCTGTTCCGGTGGACGTGCAGCCCGGTGGCCAGGAGGATCCCGTCCTTCACGGCGATGGACCGGTGGGAGAAGGAGGCGATGAGCAGCTCATTCCAGCCTGGGGGGAGGAGGGGGCGTGGTCACACGGGGGTTCCTTCCCCGGACGGGCTGCCACTCAGCCTCCACAGGCAGCATGCACCGTCGCAGAATGTCCCACAGGGGGTTCCGGGGACCCCACATCCCGGGGGTGTGGCACAGAAACGCTCCTGAGCACCAATGTTGAGGACATGCCTCTTCCTTCTGTGGTGCAAACTCGGGCAGTAAAGGCCCCGAGAAGTCCCGCACAGAGCATCTTCTTTGGCTCTATGTAACCCACGTGCTCCCCAACCCCACGCGTCCCGGGAGGTCCCTTCCCACACAGGCAGGACGCTCGTGCCACGGAGGATGTGGGGATCCTCTCTGGGACGGCCACGGAGGAGCAGCCGCCCACTGGTCTCAGCGGCAAACTCTCCAGTTACTGCGTACTACGTGGGGCACCATAAAATAATAAATTCTTAAATTAAAACAACGCATCTCAGAGCCTCGGGCAGACGGGACACTCCCTCTCTGTGAGCTCCCAGCAGAGACAAACCGGAGGAGGTGTCCAGGGTTAGGAGAAAGTATGGAAGCAAAACTTGAAATAGAAATGATTTCTGTGCCAGGTTCTCAATGACTCCCGTGAACAGGAGCCCCAGGCCACCTCCACAGAGATGGCCCTGTCCACAGCCACACTCCCGGGGCCCGAAGGCTCTGGGCTCCGTGGCACAGCGTCACACAGGCTACCCCACCTCCTACCAACCACAGTCCTACAGAACTATAGCCCCATTTTCCAGAAGGAGAACCTGAGGCCTGGTGCAGGGTAGAGCTCACCCCATCACACAGGGAATCAGGAGCCCCGGCCCCTGTCACCTTCGCCTCGTGGCTCTGGGTGTCAGGTGTTATGCCCCAGCTGGAGGCACCCACAAGGCCAGGGACGAGAGTCCTGCTGCGGGCCAAGCTGGCCCCAAGAGCATGTCCCCCCACGGCAGGACCACTCTGCATCACTCTGCCTCTCCCTGCCATCCCCCTCCCCCGGGGCCTGCCCAGAGTCCTCCTACCTCTGGGCCGGCTGCCACCTCTCCTGATGCCCCAAGCGCACCCAGGGCCCAGCAGGCATGGGGCAGGGCTGCCCTCGGACGTTCCCACGCACCAAGCACGTGCAGACGGCCCGGCAGGGCAGGAGGCCGGTGGGGTGGGAGTGCTCCCTGCTGCCACACCCCCAAAGGCCTAGCACCCCCAAAGGCCTAGCACCAAAGGCCTAGCTGGCGACCCGCCCCTCCTGTCCCTCCAGCAGGAACCCACACTCGGCATGCCTGGAGCGTGTCGGGAGCCAGGCCTGACCCGAACCCCAGAGTCTGTGCTCCTACCCCTGCCCCCTCCACAGTCCCCATGTGAGGAGCAGAGGCCTCAGTGCATGGAGAGGTCGGAGCAGAAACCCTCTAGGGCGGCCTCTCCGGAGGTCCCCAGACAGCCCCTGCCCCTCCGAAAGCCACTTAGAGACCCGAAACCAATGACCTCCTTGTGGGTGGGGGGAGCAATGCCAGAGGACGGCAGAGCCAGGCGGGAGCCCCACACTGCAGGAGAAAGGGGTGTCCCCCAGGTCCCCGCCCTCTGCCCCCGACCCTTCCCTGCCAGGGCCAGCCCAGTCACTCACCTGCCCTCAGCAGGATGACCTGGTCGTCCAAGGGCAGCTCAGAGAAGTGCGGGACCCGCTTGGCCCACTCGACCAGCGTGAAGAGCTGCTTGTCCGCGGCCTGACAGATGTTGGTGACGGGGTCGTTGGGCTGGGCGGGGAGAGGCACCCACTGAGCGCCCGGCTGAGAGCACGGCCCAGACCGGGCCCCCGCTGCATGTGCTGCCCCAGCCCTGGGCAGAAGATCGGCCCCAGGGCCTGTGTCCTTGCGCCCCGAGCCCGTGGCTAGTGCTGCTTTGCACCCCCCTCTGTGGGCAAGATCTAGGGAGGGTTTGAGGGGGGTCCGGGGTCATCACGGGGTCCCCAAGGAGGGAAGCAGGGGTCAGAGACGGGAACCTGTGAGCAGGAGAGAAGCTGCCAGCTTGACCCTGGAGGAGGGCCCAGGCCAAGGAGGCGGCACCTCCAGCAGCGGGAAGGGAAGGGACGTTCTCCCCAGAAGGAACCAGCCCTGCCCACACCACGACTCTCGTCCCGGGACGCTGCCTGTGGACTTCGGACCTCCAGGACTGTAAGACACTAAAATCACTGCTGTGGGAAGCCCTAGGCGTGGGGGCCGAGTGCCCCCAGTCAAAGGTGGGGAAACGGAGGTGCGGGCGTGAGTGCCAGGCTGGGGCGGGACTCGGAGGACGGCGGCCAGTGCCGGCCCCTCTAGGCCACTTCTTCCTACCGGGTGTGGAGACAGCACACAGAAGGGGGCATCAGAGGCCCTCCGGGAAACTTCTAGCCAAAAGAGACTCTCCCCTCATTGTCACAGATGAGGAAACCCAGGCAGGCCTCAGGGGAGCCCCCTCCCGGCTCCTGACCAGCGGACCCTCTGGGTCCTGAGCGAGGGGGAGGACGACAGCCACACACGATGGCCGGGGCATCCTCTGAAGAGCTCCCCTGCCTTAACAGGAAACACCTGGCGTACAGGGAGGCTCCGTCCGAACGCCCGGGGCCCGCGGGAAGGGCCCGCCGAGGGTGCGTGTGGGACGCCTGGTAACATAGTGGCACAGAGCCCACAGGGTTGGAAGAGGCTGGGGTGTGCAGACGGGGACACGGAGCTGCACACACAGGCGTCAGCCAGGGTTTCTGGGGCACAAGGGACCCCCAGCCCAGGGTGCCAACACCCAGAGTGCCCCCCACACTGGCCCTCACCCCGAGTCCCTCCTCCATCCCCAGCAGCAGATTCAGTGCAATCCAGAAGCCCGGGGCCCCGTGCCCCAGCCCCACACCCCCGTGGGGGCTCCCCCCACCCCATGATTCACGCGGGCACAGGGGCCAGCCCGCACAGAGTCCCCGCGTGAGACACACCCAGCAGCCAGCACGCCAGACGCCAGGGCTGGGTTCTAGTGTGTTCCACCATGGCCAGACTCTGCTCCTCAGAGGCTCAGGGCAGCCCCGTGCGGGGAGAGCCCGGGCCCGGGCAGGAAGGCGGGCACATGCTGGGCACCAGATGACGCGTGTTCCCCGCTCAGCCAGCCCCTCTGTGGGTCCACACCAAGGAGCAGAGGGCAGCCTGGCTGTTCCTAAGAATGTCCTGGCTTAGCAACCCTCTGCCCCCCTCCCAGTTCTTTCTGGAGTTCCTGTGCAATCATGAACGCCTCGAAGCTGGCCTCCCCTCCCCTCACTGGGACTGCAGGGGTCGGCCCGTGTGCACCTTCTCCCTGACAGGGCACGGATCTGAGGGGGCCGCGGTGTGCAGGGAAGTGCAGGGAAGCAGGGACGGCCCATTACCAGGCCACAGGCGCCTGGCGAGCACACGGGACCCTCCCAGCCTGGGCTCTGTGTGAGTGCCCACGGGCAGGTGGGGTCCTGGCTGGAGCTGGGCCGTGACCAACCACCACCTCCAGGCACGTGGCAGGGCGGGAGTTAACACACCACACGCCCCACTACTGGCTGCCGCACGCTGGGGGACAGGAAGGAAGCTCTGTGCCCCGTCATGGGGCCAGACCCACCTTTGCAGGGCCATGAAGGCAGGCCGGCGGGAAAGGGGCCCCTGGGAAAAGGGACACCTCGGACCCGACAGAAGCCTGAGGAGGAATCAGGGGGAGCCACACGTGCAAAGGCCCTAGAGTTGGGGGGGCCCAAGCTGGGCGTGTCCAGCACGGTGGGGGCTGCTCTGGGCCAGGTGGAGGACAGAGGGAGGGAGGCTGCTGTGACTTCAGGGCCAGTCACAGGGCTCTGATCCCAGCCCTGACCCCACAAGAGGGCACAGGTGAAACCACCCCTCGGCCTGCACGCCTGGGGCAGGTACAGGACTCCCGAGACCCAGCTGAGCAATGGCCCGAGGCCACAAGGAGCCGGACAGCACGTGCTGTGTCCTGGCGTTCAGTGCAGCCCACGACAGCTTGGGCCTCCTATCCAGCACCACCTACCAGGGGCCAATGGTCCCCGAGCAGTGCCGGCCCTGCCGCCCTGGGGGAGGCTGTGTGTGCAGGGGTGGAGCTCACCGAGTTGGGGTTCAGCCCCATGTTTGCGTCCACATACGTCTCGGTCTTGGGCTCGACAGCCAGCTCCGCCTCCAGAATCTTCTCCACCGGCATGTCCTCGTTGGCGCTGCTCGTGGACTCCACCTCGTTCTCGTTCCTGTCCTTGCCCCGCTGTCTCTCCTCCTGTACGGCTGCAGGGGCGGGGGGGGTGGTGGTGGCGGTCAGCCCGCGACTCCCTCAGCCGTCAGGAACCCAGCAGCACCAGCCCTGAGCCAGCGCGCCCACCGGGGCCACAGAGGGAGGCACGGCTCAGAGCTGGACGAACCCCTGCCCCATCTCTGCCCCAGGTCTGGCCTCCAGCAGCCATGCATGCCCAGAACACAGGGTACACCCGCCCTACATTAATCCACCCAACACACCGGCCCACACCAGCACCCGTCCAGGGCCAGGCGCACAGCGGCCAGAGTACACAAGGCTGCTCTCACGCAGCTGACCGGTGGCTTGGCAGCACTCCCAGCATGCAGTGAAAAGAGCTTCAATGGACTATGGACTCAAACAAAACCAGGAAGGCTTCCTGGAAGAAGTGGCAAAAAAAGACAGGTAACAGTTCAGGCAGAGGAGGCAGCATGTGCAAAGGTCCAGAGCCGGAACAGAGCCGCTCCTGATGAATGGAGACCTCTGCCACTGGCTGGAGAACCACTGCGGGGGGTACCAGTGGCGGGCAAGAGGCAAGTTCCTGCACAGGGTCTGACGAGCCACAGGAGAGAGACAGCACAGCACACGCGTCTCCAGCTGTAGAAAGAAGAAGGGTCCCAAGGGAGACCAGAAGCTGGAGGCCAATCCCGAGTGTGAGCCAGGATGCCCTGGGCTGGCCTGGTGGGGGTGGGGGGGAGGGCTGAGCACGGGGGTGGTCAGAGGATGGTCAGGGGGTGGCCCAGCAGGGAGGGAAGCCTATGCAGGGAGGCAGAGAGGCAGAGACAGAGGCATTGACTTCCAAGCAGCCGCACGGAGCCCCACGTGGACAGGTCTGCTTACAGACCTTGGGCCACGGACCCCACCCCCCAGAGTCCCACTAGCACCTGACACGGCTCCTGAGGTGGCTGCGGCCCCCCAGGCAGACCCCCATCTCCTCCCCTCTGCTCTGGTACGAGCACCAAGGCCCTGGACGGGGGCAAACAAGTCAGCAGCGGGGAGAAGCGCACGGGCCCGGAAGCGCTCTCTACGTGGCGCTGGTCAAGCCTGAGCTGGCTAGGCTCCGGGGGCCCCCAGAGGCCGTCAAAGCAGCACCAGAATGGGCCTCCCCCAAGGCCACTCAAGCCCACCCTCTACAGTCATGCTCTCCTGAGCCCCAGCCGTGTTGACAGGCCCCAGCACCAGACCCCTGGGGTGGCCACGGCTTCCGCAGGGCCAGCTCCCTGCCCCTGCCCCAGACAAGACCCTCGGCTTCTTGGGGCCCCTGGAGACCCCATCACCAAGTGGGAGCTTGGTGAGGGGACTCAGAGACCTCTGTCCACATGCCCATCCCAGAGGAGAGGAAGAGCCTGGAAATGGCCCCGTGCTGCAGAGCCCAGGGGCACTGATGAAGCTGGGCCCACTCCAGGTCCGGAAGGCTCCTCGTCAGTGAGGACCCACACGCCAGGCCTGGGTCCCTCGCAGCACCCCAAGCAGCTCCGGCCGCTCATCCCCTTACCAGAAACCCCAGGGCTCAGAACAGGGCAGGTGCTGGCAGCAGCCGTTCTCAGGAGACGGCCCCGGGCAGCCCCTCCTCCAAAGACCACTGCCAGTGGACCCCTCTGCTGGGCCAAGCACCCAGCACACTCCACGGGCCCTGCAGAGCCTTCAACTCGACAGACACCCAGACCACCCGATCGGAGCTCAGGCCACGTGGCAGCAGCTCCCACCACCTCCCGGACCCTCACCACCCCGTCCCTGATCGCACTCCGAGCTGCACCTTGGTGAGGGTCTGGTACACAGCCCGCTGCGGGGGGCCCCAGGGCAGAGCACGGAGATCACACACAGTGACGTGCACGGGAGGCCGAACCCGCCCAGGGCAGAGAAGCCGGCTCAGGTCGGCGGAGTCCGACAGCTGTAGGGCCTCTGGCCCAGCGCCCAGCTTCCGGCCAGCCTGGAGGTGCCAGCTCAGCCAAGGAGCCTCGAGGCCTCCCAAGGACCGGCCACACGCTGGTCCCTCTCTCCCTCCACCGAGCCTCCCTTAGGCCACCTCCCACTCCCTATCCCTGACCCATGGCAGACAGACATCCCCAAAACCAGGTTGGAGCCCCAGTCCCTGCAGAGCCACAGCCTGGCACCCCGCCCTCGCCCCTCAAGCTCCCGTGGGACTCCACACTCAGTGCCCTCTTTCCGGGTCCAGCATCCTGGGGCAGGGCCTTCTGGAGAGCAGAAGATACAGCCCCTCCCGGGGCTTCCTGAGTGCGACGCCCCTGGGTCTTAGGCGGGGCTGGGCCTCCTCTCTAGGGGCCTGACATCTCTGGGGAACACACACAGTACCCCCTCCCTGAAACCCCGGGCCCACCCCCCGGCTCTGGCTCTAAGGGCCCAGACTAAGGCTGTCTGACCCATCCCTCTCCCCTTTGGCTCCACGCTGGCTTTGGCAAACGCTGAGGCACCAGCAGGAGGGCGGAGGGCGGGAGGACGGGTGGCACGGCTCTGGCACCCTCTCTGCCCAGCCTTGGCTCCCAGCTGTCCCTTCTTCCTGCACCGCAGCTCCCGGGTTTGGCCAGTCCTCGCTGCCCTCACACCTCCAGCCCAGGGGTGCGGGGGTCCCCAATGGTGCTGGCCCCAGGGGTCCCCCAGGCCTGTCTGGTTCCCACGATATGGCCCACAGCTCCCTCACAGTCCACATGAACACCTCTCGACCACCCGTGGGCCCCTGAGGGCAGGCCCCATGTCCCTCGTGCACTGACAAGTGGCTGTCCAGGCCCAACCCCGAGCCAGAGGCTACGCTCTCCGGGACCCAGAGCATGGACCCAAGCGAGGGACTTGCCATCCACACAGCAAGTCTCAAGGATGGGTCAGCCAACACCTTCATGCCACAGTAGCTGGGCCAGGAGCCCCGGCAGGAGGCCCCAAGTCAGAGCCGCTGCGAGCCCGGCTCTTCCACAGACTCTGACAGCAGGGGTGTCCGCGGGGGGCTCGAGCCGGCATGGCTGTGGCCGGCTGCCCGTCCTCTGGCCCCTCTCCAGCCAGGCCTCCAGACGCCAACAGGGGGCGGGGGCTGGGCCCCTCGTTGGTCCCCCCTCAGCCACAGGGGATGAGAGTCCAGGACAATCACCCAAGCCACATGGCCAGCAGCCAGGGTGACACACCCGCGTCCAGGCAGGCCCGTGTCCCTGAGACCCCGAGGATGGGGTGGTCCTCAAGGTCTGTGCTCTGGGCAGAACCTGAAGCTGTTAGAGCCAGGATGCTGCAAGAGGCACCTCGTCTTACCAGCTGGGGCGACAGGCCCTCAGCAGCCGAGGGGCCCAGCTGAGCTCACGGGACAGTGGGCGGCTCCAGGCTCAGGAGTCGGGCAGCCCGGCCTCCTGGGTCCCGCCCCGCCCTGGACAGCCCTGTGGCCCCGCTTGCTCGGCCCTGGAGCGGGGAAGCACGGCGCTGGCCCGGGCGGGACCCACGAGGCGCTCACACCTCCGTGCCTTCTGCTCCCACACTCCTCACACGCGGCCAGTGGTGGGTCTCCTCCCACTGCACAGACGGGACGGACGCGGTGGCCCCAAGGCGGGGGCAGCACCCAGAGCGGCGCGGGGTGGAGGTCCCCAGCACCTGCCTCCTCCGTGGGGGCGGCGCGAATTAATGAGCCAACGCTCCGTGAGGCACTTTGAAGCCGTGGAGGGCCGGCAGCTCCACACGGCATCATTATAAATATTATGGTTTTATTTATAGACACGGAGGGGGCAGGAGGGAGCCTGGGGACTTACGTCTTGCCAGCTCAATCACCTTTCAGATAGAGTCATGTCTGCCTTACGCTGTGCTGGCGCTGGGAAGCCGCACGCAGGAGGCGTCCGCGAACGCAGGGCCTCATCACCCCCCAGGCGCGAGCGCTGCGGGACCCGGGAAGACCACAGAGGCACAGGCTGGGAGGGGGGTCCACACCCAACGAGACCAGGGTCCCCGGCATCTGGGGAGATGCTGATGTGGGGGTGGGGGGGCAGCAGTCCCTCGGCCAGAGCAGGCCACCCCGGTCCTGGTGCCCTCCGCCACCCCTCCAGGCTGCTGGGCTGGGCAGGAAGCCAGGACGTGAGAAGCGGGTGTCTCTGGAAGGCAGCACCCCAGCCTGCTGCCAGCTGGCTGGGCCCTTCCTCTGTCCCGTGTGCGGCCCCAGGACAGGCAGGACTGACGGCACAGAGCCCCTTCGTCCGACCCAGAGAAGGGACTATCCCGCCGACCGGCTCTCTAGCTCAGCGGACACATCCCTCCCGCTCTCCGGGCACTCAGTCCAGGACAAGGTGTCGGCATGTGGGAGTGACCCCGCACATGCTCTCTCTCTCTCTCTCTCTCTCAGACACACACACACACACACACACACACACACACACACACACACACGATCTCCGCTCTCCACCCCACACCACCGCTGCCCCGTTCCTCCCAACGAGCCCGCAGGGAGCCGCTGTGCCGCCATGGTCACCTGCGGAAACAGGCACAGACGAGGCAGTCACCCACTCGATGTCGCCGGGGTAGTGCGGGAACCCAGCTGGGCTCTTAGTCCGCAGCAGGAATGTGTGGGGCGCTTGTGCACGCACACACACAAGCACACACACACACACGTGCAAACACACGCGCACGCACACACACGCACACACACACACGCGGTCAGGAGACGGAGCTCGGAAAGCAAAGGGAGGCAGGAAGGAAGCGGGGAGAGGCCTTCCTGGAGGGAAAGAAGGAAGCAGAGAGGCGGGCAGCGGGGCGGTCCTCCAGCCTGGGCAGGCGTCACCCCAGGGGGGGCCAGGCCCCCCATCAGACCAGAAGCGCCAGCAGCGCCCCCCACCAGCCCTGCCACCATGCGCTCCAGCAGACAGGCCCGGGCACAGCCTGGCCGGCGGCCGGCATTCCCACCGGGGCCGCAGCCCCCGCCTCCCCGGGAATGCGGCTGAGCGAGTCCCAGGCCGGTGCTTGTGTACGCAGGCCCCTGCATTGCCCAACAGAGATGCTATCTGCCGGCACCAAGGAGGGGTCTCTGTCCACTCTGAGCCAGAGCAAGCCCCTCCTGAGCTCTCCCTGAGGGTCAGCCAGTCCGGATGCCAACCCCGAGCTGCTCCCTCCCGCGCTGCACTGGGGGACACCGTCTGGGTGCAAGCCCGCTTCCTCGCCCGTACCGGGGCCCTGATCACAAGCTTCCCTGCAGGGCCACGCAGCCCAGGCCAGCCTGGAAACCAACACCTCCCATCCTCCATGCTCCAGGCCAAGCCCGGCGTGGCTCGCCCCCACTCCCCTGGGTGCCACGCTGCCCTGCTGTTGGCAGGCCCCCAGCTTGTCGCCGAGACAACAAAGAGGAAAGGAGCAGTTTCAGGACCAGTTCCGGGGGGACGGGGTAGTTCCCAGCACCCAGCTACAGGCCCCGGGGCCTGGGAGACCCTGGAGCTCCCTGCTGGACCGGCTCCAGAGTCACACTGGGGCCACTGGTCACTCACTCAAGACAGAGGCTGTGCACTGGGCCCCGAGCACTGGGCAAGCACAGGGAAGGGGCCCAGCTGTGTGCTGCTGTGCTTCGGGCAGGAGAGAGCTCCGTGGGAGGGTTTTTACTGTGCGTTGTGACTTATAAATCCGATACAAGGCAAGAAAGAGGTGGGCCCTGCCGGGATCAGGTATTTATCTAACGGCCCATGACTCAGGTCTTGAGGGCCGTGTGCTGCCTCAGGAACGCACCCAAAGCCCCAGACTCATCCATCAGATGAGAGAGCGAGGCGAGAGACACAGGCTGGTGAGACTCCGGACCGAGCTGACGGGGGCAGCCCGGACCCCTCCCCCCACAACCTCTGCAGCCCGTCTGTCTCCGAGAAGCCCAGCAGCAGGGCAATGGGGCAGGGTGCCCAGTGAGGCCCTCCACACAACACCCTGTCCCCGTGGGCACCAGGGCAGGGGCCAGACCAGGCCTCTTCCACCCTGGGACCCTGGAGCTGCACTGCGGCAAGAGGGCATCACCCAGTCTCTCCCGGGACAGGCTGGGGGGGGGCGGCAGCCGGAGTCTGATGGTGCCCAGGCTCTAAGCAGCCAGGCTGAGGGGGCTTGAGGAAGAGGTCAGCATCTCCGGAGCCATCCAGGGACCTGGGGGGGAGGGTCACTCTCTGGGGCCTGGAATGGCATCCGGGCCTCGCAGAGCAGCTCTACTGGCTCGTGTTCTTGGCCTCAGCACACACACGCCCTCCGGCTGGGCTCACACTCTCCGTACACCCTGCAGTCTTAGGGCATCAAGCTGGACGTCAGCCCGCAGCTGGGTTCCCCGACCGACACTGACCACACCGGGGTGGGGGGGCGCTGCCTGGTAACGTGACAGTCGTGGTCAGTGGACGCCTGCCCACAGCTCAGTGCTCACGCCCAGCACCCAGCGTGGCGCCTGGCACCAGAACTGAGCTTGGCAAGCAACCGGTCTCGGGCACTAACCCAGGCTCGCCCTGTGCGAGGCTGTCCTCGAGGGAGCCCGAGCCTCCCACAGCATGCCAGCACCCAGCCCTCTGCCCAGGCCCCACACCTAGGCACACACCGGTCTACTGCCTGCGACACGCTTGCCCTGCCCGAGTTCCTGTCCCAGCAACAACGCTGCATGGACCTCCCCCAGCAAGGCCTCCCTGATTACAGGGGCATCCGGAGGAACCGGGGCCAGGTGTACACGTCCTCTGGCTGGGCACGTGCTTCCTCGACCCAGGATAGCCTGAAGGAGGGCAGCACTGGGAGCCAGACACCTGCGTCCCACCTGGCATGCAACCTCAGACAAGCCCTGGACCCTCTGGGCTTCAGCCTCTCCACCTGCACGAGGAAGAGTAGGTGGGCCGAGCAGTACAAGGAACAGGCACCCCGACCAGAAGGCCTGGGGGCACACACCCGCATGGACAGCGCCGGCCCCCGCGGCTCGCCTTGCCGGGAGCGGCGCCATGTCCTGCTTGTGCCCTGCGGCCCGGAGCAGGACCGCACGGCCCGTCTGGGTCTCAGCTTCTCCCCAAGAATCGTGGAGCTAAAAGAGGAAATGAGACGAGAACCACAGGCACCACAGGTGACAGTCCTCAGCGGCGGGCCACCAGCCTGGGGACCCCGTCAGGAGCAGCGGCGGCACAGACGGGAGCAGACACAGAGCCCCTGATTCCAGAGAGCACCTCCCCAGTCCCACGAGGCCCTGGGTACGAGCGCCAGCGAGATGGGCCCCCCGCCCGCTGCATCTGAGCACAGGAGCAGAGTGTAACCCAGGGAAGGAATCCAGCAGGACACAGCGGTCGGCAAGCCTGCAGATGGGGAAACTGAGGCCCACAGCGAGAGGCTGGACAGAGGGAGGTCACACTGCCACGCTGGGGCCAAGGGCTCGGGCCCAAGTCTGGCTGAGTCACTTAACAAGTTCAATGGCCTCAGGGGAGTGACCTTCCATGCCAGCTGTCCCCCTGCCCTGCCCCTAATAAACGCTGTCCATAAAGCGGGCCCCCATACCCAAGCCTGAGAGTCCGACTGCTCTGAGGACCCGGGGAGCCTTCGCCAGGTGTGCAGAAGGAAGAGGGGCCCAGGGCAACCCCGGCACTCGGCGAGCTCGGGGACACCCGCTCGGTCTCCGGAGCATCCTGCTCAGGACACACAGGCACCCGTGACCCTGGGCTCCTCCCGCCCCAGCCCCACCTCCCACCTCGGCCCTCGCAGTGCTTCTGCCCTTGCCCGGCGCCCCGGAAACCACGCACCGGGTTGCCATGACCTCATGGCATGACCATGAGGAGGGTTCGATCGGCGCGAGTCCACCAACGGGCTAGAAGGACGGACGCGGGCCCCTCGGTGATCCCGGGCACGCAGCAGGTGCAGGGAAGGTGGAGCAAAGCCCGCCGCGCAGCCACAGGTCCTGCAGGGAGCGAGCACCCGGGCAAGCAGGCCGCGGCGCCGCACCACCCCCCGCCCGGCCAGTGCCCGCGCCCACCTTCCCGCTTCATGCCCATGGCCAGGCACTTCTGGTAGCGGCAGTACTGACAGCGGTTCCGCTGTCGCTTGTCAATCAGGCAGTCCTTGTTGTCCCGGCACGTGTAGGTCAGGTCCTTGCGCACCGTCCGCTTGAAGAAGCCCTTGCAGCCCTCGCAGCTGTAGACCCCGTAGTGCTTGCCTGCGGGGAGAGGCCCCCGTGACCACGCCGCCCCGGCCAGCCTCCCACCTCCCTGTGCCCCGCCTGTGGGGTCCCACGGTGCCGCGGCGTCCTACCTGAGGAGCGGTCCCCACAGATGGCACAGATGTGCTTAGTGAAGGACGCCATGTTCCCTGAGGGGTGGGCCGGGACTTTGAGGACACCATTGAGGCCCAGGGGGGGCTTGATGTCCTCGCTGCTGCTGACGGGGTTCATGGGTGAGCTGAGCTGAGGAGGGAAAAGCGGGGGTGTCTGGGGGGCACGTGTCAGCACGCTCCCCCGCACCCGCCCCACGGTCAGGGAGCCACCAACGTAACCCCACTTTACAGAGAGGGAAACCGAGGCTCGGGGGGGGTGCCCTGCCTGCCACAGGCCACACAGCTCAGGAGGGGCAGGGCCCACCTGTGCTGAGCGGCCACCAGGCTTCGGGGGACTGCTCTGCCCACAGCCGACCCAGACCTCAGGGGAGGACCCCTGCGGCCCTGCTCATGCCCCTGCCCCTCGCTCAGCTAAGAACTGCCCCCCATTACTGCGCACGCCCTGGACAAGACTGCATGAACTCGCCACCGTCTCCGTGAGGCAGGCACTTGGGGGAACCCCGACCCACAGATGGTGGGTGCCGAGGCCTGGTCCCAGCAGACCAGAGAGTCGGGGTCCATGCAGCAGGCCACCCTGCCGGGGCCGCAGGGATCAGAGTGGGGGTCCCGGGTCATGTGGCTCCAGGCGTGCAGGGCCAGGCCAGAACCCCTCGGCGCCCAGCCCCGCCCCTCCTGGAGGAAGCGTGGGAAACTCACCAGTCACCCGGCAACAGCTGGCGGCGGTGACACAGCGGTGACACAGCAGTTTTGGTTCTGCTGCGTCCAGTCCAGGGCTGCTGTCAGCACCCAGAGACGCTCCCCACAGCAGCCCACAGGCCGGCCCGTCTCCCCCGGTGCCGGGACCCCAGACGCGCAGCACCCCCGCACCCCCACTTCTGCAAACCCGGCGGAGGCGGAAACCGGATGGTGCGGGCGTCCGTGGGGCAGGGCGGCGGGCGCCATGCTGCCCCCTGGTAGCCCTGGGCCCCTCCTGCCAGCGGGAACCTCGGCTCCTTCCTTCCCCACGGCCCCCAACCCCCCCCGCCCCTTTCCTCAAGGGGCAGGAAGAGCGTGGGCTCAAGGCACACGAAGCAGAAACCACCCAAAGCCTCCTTCCGCGGGGGCCTCCGTGCGGCCCCCGGCCCGTTCTCGGTCCTGGGCCGAGCGGCTCCATGAGGACGCTTAACCCCGCAGGACCAGGGTGGGGCATCACGAAGAACAGAGCAGCCCCCCGGGCAAGGCCAGCAGGCCCACTTGCTCCGTCCCCAGGTGCCAGGAGCGCCCCCCAGGGAAGACAGGGGCCTGAGCAGGGGCGCGGTCTGTAAGAGCCCCAGCACCCACGCCGGGTTCATGTGCGCACCCCTCAGAGCGCGGGAACGCCCCCCCGACCCCCATTTCCCGGGTTGGGGGACTGGCGGAGCAGCAGGTGAAGCTGAGGCCTCAGAGTGGCAGGTGGTGAGCACCGAGGAGACCCCCGAGTGCTGCAGAAGGGGAAACCGAGGCCCCAAGAGACTGGCTTGTCCACAGCCGCTCGGTGACCCCAACCAGGCGGTCAGAGACGCGGTGCCACGGAGCTCACAGGCCGGTGGGTACAGGGGAGGAGCGGGGTAGGGGGAACAGTGCAGCTTCAGCAAGGCCTCCAAATCACATCCCCTCCATTCATTGTGCGCCTTTGGGGAAATCACTGTCATTCTGCCCGTGAGGTCACTGGTGTGCGGGACTAAGGGCTGCTGGCCGCATAGCCGAGCGGACACCCGGGCAGCTGCCTCAGTGCTCGGCCTCCAGGAGGGGGCGCCGCCAGCTGGTCCCCATGACCCACCTGCAGGGAGCCACCCAGGACACGAGAGCAGGAGGCCTGTCCCTGTGCTGTGGGAGCCTGGGCAGGTCTCCGTGTGGCTGGGTCCACTTGGGAGCACAGGGAGAGGAACCTGGGCATTTCCTCTTTCACGCTTGCCCACAGCATGCTGGGCAGATAGTGGGCCACCTGCCCTCCCAGCCTCCCATGTGCATGCAGGCCCTAGGGACTGGTGCTTCCCCTGGGTAAACTGAGGCAGGGCTGCAGCAGAGAGGAGGCTGGCCGGGGACCCACATGGGAAGGAGCCACAGGCAGGACGGACGGTCAGTGATGTGGCCCCGGACCACGTGCCGGGGCATCCCTGCCCTCCCGGGCCTAGGCTTCCCACGAGGAAAGTAGTCGTCCGAGGAGCCCCTGCACGTGTAGGGAGACGAGGGCTGGGCCGGAGACCCCACTCAACACAAGCTGCCCACTTCGTTTCTTTGCCTCAACTAGTACGTGGTCCCCATAGGGCCACCAGGGCAAGGCTGTTGGGGTTGGGCTCGCTCTCCACACCGCTCCCCCTGCCCAGCTCCAAGCTGATGGGCCTTGGCTGGGTTCACAGCTCCCGGACAGAGGACAAACCGATTCCCGGGGCCTTGTTCTACCTTGCACACACCCCTCCCCAGCCCCCCACCTACGAGGGGCTGCTCCCCTCCTGTAGCCCACCCCACCCCACCTCTGAGGAGACCCACGGTGCCAGGAGCCCCACGCTGGAGCCCGATGGCCGCGTGCTGTGGCCAGGGTGGGGGCCCGTCTCGTTTCCCCTTTCAGACCCTGGGCATCTATTTCAGTTCCCACCGGAGCCTCCAGGACTTACTAAAATCGCCACCTGCCTCCTCCATGCCCCACCAGGGTCTCCTGTCGCCTCACGAGGCTCCTCTCTTCCGCGCCCACCACGCCCTTCCTCCGGAGCCCACGGCAGGCCCTCCCCACCAACCCACGGGGGAGGCCATCACCCACAGCCAGAAGCGGGGTTGAAGGCTCAGGCCCGCCACACACGGAGCAGGTCCTCGGCCTCGCCGGCCTCACGCTGCCAGCAAGGCAGGGGCAAACCCTGCAGCATGACCCACCTCACCTGGTCGCCCCGTCCCAGAGCCTCACAGCCACAGGACCCCTCAGCACTGGCCGCCCCGCTGGCCCGAGGGGATCCCGCACCGGGGAAGCTTCGCTGGGCTGGAGACGGCTGGACGCGGGGCTGCCCACGGTGGGCCAGGTGCAGCGGGCAGGCTCTGGGACGAGTGGGGGACGCTCCTGGGCCTGGCGCTGATGGAGCCCCCAGACCAGGAAGAGATGCGGGGCCGTTTGGGCACTCGGCCCAGCTCACACAGCGGGCCAAGTGGGGTGGGCTCGGGTGTTGACTCCCCCTTCCCTCAGCGCTGTGGGCTCGAGCGGGCAGCCCTCCGCAGAGCGCTGGGCCTCCCCCAACAACAGCAGGGAACCTCCCTGTTCTGGCAACCATGACTTCGCGGTTGTGGTTTGGGGAGGGGGTGGGGCATGCCCCCCTTTGAACTCCACCCACATGACCATGAATATGGGGAACCCCAGGTCTCCGAGACAGGCTGCTGAAACTCAGAAGCTGCGCTCGCTCCAGGAAGGAGCTACGGGGGCGTGGGGCTGGCGGCAGGGTTCAGGGGAGACGGAGGCCCACCCGGGAAGGGCAGCCAGAGAGGCCAAGCACGGCGGGGGGAGGGGTGCACAGACTGTGGCAGAGCTCACTGTGGCCCGCCTGACGGACTGACGCACAGACAGATGGGCGGCCGACCACAGGGCAGTAATGAGCATCTGGGACACAGATTTGCTTCCGGCCCTGCCCCGGGCCCAACTCTTGCCCTGACTCCGTGTCAGCTTCATGGGACCCGGGGCCCCTTTCCACGCACAACCTGGGTTCCACCAGCACCCACTAAGTGCCAGGAACCAGGCTGAGCACAGAGAATAACAGAACAGGACAATGTGGTCCCGAAACCCATCACTCCCTAGCACCGCGCCGCCCTGCCTCCAGACAGGTGACCGGTACCGAGGGGCAGGTGCCCCCAAGGTCTGAAGGGCGTCACTGCCACCGCCGGGCTCCTGCTGTGCACGAGCCCTCGGGGTGTCTGGGACGGGTGGCAGGCCTAAGGCCGGCAAGGACCCCCGTGGGGCTGAGGGTCTGCAGGTGCCTGTCTCCATCACAGTCCCCAAGGGGCAGGTGCGGGCTCCCACTCCTTGTGTCCTCTCACTCCCTGCACGGCGCTGTGCGGCCAGCAAGAGTGGGGGTGGGGCGGCCGTGCTGAAAATGACCTGGCCCGGCCCAGGCAGGCAGCCGAGGCTCCTGCATGCCAGCACCTCAGGCCTCCTGCCTGCTCTGGGGCCCAGGTGACTTGACAGGGGCCCTAGCTATTCTGCCCCCTTCCCTCGGCCACCAAGGGCTGACAAGGTCACTCTGGAAAAGCCAACAAGATCCTGCACCAAGGCCAGCACTAGAGGCCCAGCCAGACGGGCAGCGGGCGGGCTCAGGGGTGCCCCAGGCCACCCGCGCCAGGGCCAAGGAGGGCTGCCCTGCAGGTGGCATGGCAGTAGGGGGTTTGGGAGCCCCTGGGACACGGCGGGCACAATTAGATGTATGGCTCTGGGCAGGGACGCCTGCACTTCAAGTGCCTCCCAACAGGCCATCCTGAGGCTCCGTGGAGATGGTTTACAGACCCTCCACTACGGGGGCCTTCACCTACTGGGGCAAGAAGGGCGGCGCTTGCACTTGGACGGGGAACAGGGCCCTCCCTACTCCAGCAAGGACAGCTAGGACTCAGGCAGGTCTCCCATCCACCCAGCAGAAATCCACCGGGAAGTACATGGAGCTGGGAGAAGAGAGGCCCGACTGGGCTCCGGGGCCCCTTCACAATGCAGGGACCTCCAGAAGAGCTCAGGACAGCTCTGCAGGGGTTTGGGTTTGGATGAGAGGTGCCCCGCAGAGGGTGGGCCAGGCTTCCAGGATCCACGTCGCAAGAACCGAAGTGAGCCAGGCCCTGCCGGGCACCAGCTTCCTGATTCATGGACGATCCTGAAAGCCAGACGGCTCCGAACACATGACTGTGGGAAAGACCACAAGCCCCGCGGAGGAGTCCGGGGCCTGGTCTGAGGGGGGTGCATCTGCACGGAGCCTGCGCGTCTCTGCCCTGGGATCGGGGCCCAGGGGTGCCGAAGCCCCTGGTGTGGGCTGAGCAGAGGCTCAGGAGCGAAGGGCCAAGAAGGGACAGAGGCTCCAGGGAGGCGGGTTCAACCTGACACACAGAGAGCCCCCACCTCCAGAGCCGGGCCCCGGGAGCAGGGAGCTCCCTGACAGCAGGGGCCCACTGGCACAGACGGCCAGCTGCAGCGAGCTTGGCTAATGACCTCTGAGAGTCCAGGGCTGGGGAGTCGGCCAGAGCCGGCCTCAAACTCAGGCGGGAGCCTCCTCTCTGAGGCTCTGCTTCCCAGCGGCAAAGGGCAGAAATGACAGTGCGCGCCCCCAGGGTCCACAGGAGGGGTCCCACCTCTGTACTTACCTGGGGGCTGCCCGTGCTGAAGCCCAGGGCAGGCGTGGTGGGCACTGACATGGAGTGGGGGCCCATGGGGGAGCTGATGACCGAGAAGGGTGGGCCCATGCCGTTGATGGGGGAGCTCAGGGTGCTGATGGGCGAGTGCAGCTGTCCTGGGGAGCCGAGAGAGGAACCGATGCCCGGGCCCAGGGAGGGGTGCAGCGAGGGGGCGGCCATGGAGCCTCGGCCCGTCGGGGAGTTGAGGGATGAGGAGTTCACCTGGGTGGAGAAGTCTGTAAGACAAGAACCCAGAAGAGGGTGGTCAGGAACTTATACTGCCCAGCCTGCTCCCCACGGGGCACAGAGGCCACAGAGAGGCCAGGCCCCGGTGCCCCCATGGTGAGCCTAACCCCACGGCGAGCCTAACAGTTCATGCCGCAGATTCCTGCCAATAGGAGGCCGGAGCGCAAGGAGCTGCCCCCCGACACCCGCCAGCCCCGGCCGCGGGGCGCAGGCCGAGCAGGGGACAGCTGCCAGCGGCAGGCTCTCCGGTGCCCGTCCAGGCCAGGAGGCCAGAGAGCCGCCTGTCCACCTGGAACGCCTGCTCACCACGAGCTGCTGGCCCCTCTGCCCGTGCGCCCAAGGGGAAGGACTAAAGGTGGGCCGTGACAGTAAGGGCCATGAGGCTGCCGCTCCCCGAGTGCCCACCACGTCCACGAGGCGGACCCCGTGCCCGGGGCTGAGAGCCGCGTGCTGAGTCCTCGTCCGGCCCGGCTTGCAGACGTGTCGCCGGGACCCCGAGTGCCACAGCTGCCCGGGGCACAGCACGTCTGCCAGGAGGCTGACCCCCGCTCCGAGTTCTGTGGCCTCAACACACCACCCCGCCCACGCCTGCCCAGACACCCCCGCGGCCGCGGCCACGGCCCCTCAACCCGCGAGGCCCCGGAGAGACGCCCGCTTCCGATGTGCCCGGGCCCGCTTCCGCAGGGGCCTCGTGGACAGGCTGGGGTGTGTGCCAGCCCAGAGGCTGCGGGGAGAGGCTGGGACCTCCCACACATGCTTTCATCTCGGGGATTTCAAAGCCCCAACGAGAGAGCTAATGAGGTCTCCACCCCACACTCTGCAAGAAGAAGGCTCCCCCAGAGGAAGGCTCGGGCGGCGAATCCACTGCCCACGGGCAGGCACCAGCACAGCAGCAGAGCCAGGGAGCCCAAGGCTGCCTCCACCCGCAGAACGCCCTCGGGCCCCTCCTCCAGCCTCAGCCTTCCCACCTGCAAACGGGCCTGGCCCACAACACCCCAGTTCAGAGGGCCCAACCCGGCTGCGCCCCTCAAGGCTCCGGGGACCACTTGCCTCCCTGAACCTCGGGGCAGCTGTGTTCCAAAGGCCCCCCTGAGTCTTGGGGGACAGACCCCATCATGCGGCGGGACACCACGACCAAGCGGCCCAGCTAAGATGTGGCACACGTGACTCTGGCCAAAACCCTTATCAGGGCCGTACGACCCTGTCCCCGGAGATGCTGGGGGTGGCCAGCCCGAAGGGTGGGGTGGTCCCACGGGGATGTGCCACCCCACCAGAGGCCCAGCCCCCGCAAGCATTTACCCGCTTCCGCCTCGCAGCCCCTGGCCCGCAGGACACTTCCCCCTCCTCCCCGTTCCGTGGGATCGGAGGCGCAGAAGCCGGCCTGGAATCCCACGGTCCAGCTGGGGGTGGGCGAGCCTCTGGCACCCTGACTCCACTGACTCCAGCCTCAGCCGAACCAGCGGAAACGCCAGTCACTCACAAAATCGGAGATCGCCCATTTCAGTGAACTTGAGAACGAAAACTAGAACCCCAGCGGCACTGGGGGCCGGCAACGCCTGTCAGCAAGGGTGGGGGTGGGCACCACAGATCTGCCCTGTTGGTCTCAAAGTGCCCTAAACACGTGTGCCTCGAGGGCCATACCTTCCCCAGAAAGCCCAGAGGGCAGCAGCGGGGCTGACGACAGCGGACAGGCAGGGAGAGGTGTCTGTACACACCGGACCCAGGCCAGGCTGCCAGTGTCTGAACCACGGGGCTCCTGCGGCCGTGTCCACCCATCCAAGACAGACACAGAGACCGAGGCACAGACCGCCGGCGTGAGCCTCGCCCAAAGGCGTGAGTGCAGAAATCCGCAGCTGCCCCACACCAGGCAAACAGGGACCCACCGTGGTCTGCCTCCCCAGCCTGCGGCCAGCCCTGGATGAGGGCCCGGTGCCGGCTTCACCCCTGCCCAAGCCTGGGCTTCCCTGTCTACACACACCCGCGTTGTAGAAGCCAGCCACGGCCTGGACCAGGGCTGCCCCCTCCACGCAGTGGGACGGGCACCTCTCTGACTTCAGCGTGGACGCGAAGGGGGACAAGATGGACTCTGCAAAACAGCATCAGCGGCCAGCTCCGCGGGAGAGCACGGAGACCCCGCCAGGCAGCCAGGGCACCCGGGGCTCCCAGGCCCAGAAGGGCGTCCCTGCACCCCCACGCACCTTTCTTCCTAGAAGCGGGAAGGAGACCAGGATGCCGGGGCCAAGCCCAGCAGCCACTCCTAGACTCCACCCCCCGCCCAGGTGCTCCGGGGGCCCAGGGGGGCCTGAATCAGACCGGGACACCGCAGGGCTGCTCAGGGGCCGTTCGCCTCAAGGGGCGGGGTGCAGGGGTGCAGCCAGTCGCCACAGGCACTGGGAGGAGCATCTGCTGCTGCCACAGCTCCCAACTGCGGGGCCCGCGCCCACCCACCGCCCACCCTGCGGGCCTGAGCTGCTGCTTGTTTGGTGCTCCCCCCAGGAAGGGGAGGGAGAGGCAGGAGAAAGCTTGGCCGGAAGGAAGGAAGAAGGGAGGGAGGGAGGGAGGGAGAGGCCTGTTTGAGTGCCAGGGGCCAGGCTGCACCCCAAAGCGCCCAGCCCCGCAAGGCACTGCCTGCCCCTAGCCCAAGTCTGAGAACCAGGAGGGGGGTAGCCACCAGGGGAAGAAGCACCCACCGCCAGCTTCTGTGTGGCCCACCCCGCCCCGGCTGGACGGCACAGGCTCAAGTGTCCAGCAACTGCTCCAGTGTGAGCTTCTGGGGCTGCTGAGTCTGGAGGCTACACCGGCCCCCCTCAGTGCATGCCCCCTTGGGAGCCCTGCTGTCCCCAGCCCCCACCAGTGTGTGCCCCCTCCGGACCCCTGCTGTCCCCCCGCAACACATACCCCCTCAGGACCCCTGCTGTCCCCGGCCCCCACCAGCTCGTGCTCCCTCGGGATCCCTGCTGTCCCCCCACACCCCGTGCCCCCTCAGGACCCCTGCTGTCCCCAGCCCCCACCAGTACATGCCCCCCCACCCCCCTCCCTGGCTTTGGGTGTTTCCTGTTTACACAGAGCATCCACAGTAGACACTTTCCCGGAGCCTGGGTGACAATGGGCTGGGTGTGTTTTCTGGAGTCTTCTGGAAAGAGACACTCTGGCCAGGAAGGGAACGTTAGAAAGAAAAGGCAAAAAAAGCCCACACATCCTCTGCCTGCAGAGGCCCTGCCCGCCCCCCTCCACACCCGTGCAAGGCTCCTCTCGGCCAAACCCCTTACCCGCCCCCACCCACTGAGAAGCAGAGGAACGTTCAGGCCTTGTTCTTTACAAGCCATACTCTGAACCTGCTCTGGCTTTGTCACCGGCTGGTCACCACACGCTTAACTGACCCCTGCTCAGTGCGGCTGCAGGACACTGGACGCAGGCTCCCTGCCCCAGGGATGCAGAGGGGCTTGTGAGGGAGGGGCAAAGCCCGAACCCCAAACCTCACACCCTCAGCACCCCATGCCCCTTACACTGCGCATGCACGCACGCGCACACACATATGCACACACGAACACACACGTATGAACACAAGTATGCACACGCACGCGCACACACATATGCACACACGAACACACACGCACACACACCAACACACACACACGCATGCACCCCTTTGGGACCATGAGCAATCAGTGAGACTGGGGAAGGAGGCCATGGCCTGGGAGCTCACAGGGACCTCCAGGAAGGACAGGTCCCTGTCCAAACAGGGGAGGCCCAGCAGCCCCAACATGGGTGAAGAGACATGGAAAGGCTGCCAGATTCAGTCCAGGAAGGCTACATGGAAGAAGTGGCAGACAGAATTCTCTTTTGGCACAAAAAGCACTTCAGGCCACAGAACTGCTTCTAAAATGCTAACACCTGGAGGCCGGCATCAGCCACGGGGCAGAGACGGGACGCACTGGGGTCTCAGCCCCAGGACCTCCCTGGACCCCAGAGCCCGAGGGTGAAGAGCTGTATTTGGTAAAGTGTCAAATAAAGAAAGCACTCCTGGCAATGGACAGCGGCGGGACTGCTTCTTGGGGTGGTGAGCTCCCCATCAGAGCCGCGGGCAAGCAGAAACTACATCCACGGCTCAGGAATGGCCCAGCAGGCGGCCCCTAAGGCCCCTTTGAGAGAGGGACTCTCTCCACCACCCTCCAAAATCCCTGAGCTCCGTGTGCTCCCTCCAGAACAGGGTTTTGGAGGGACCCCACAGCAGGGAGCTGGGAAACCCCACCAATGCCTTTCTGCTCCCCACAGGGTAGACAGGGGCATGTGGCAGGAAATGCCAGCCGGCCCCACTGCGGTGGGGGTGGGTGCACCCCGGGACTCCGCCCCCTCCGGGACAGCTCAGGGCTCCTCCAAGGCCCTACTTGCAGAACCGACTGGGGCCGAGTCCAGGAAGGCCACAGGCCAGGGCTGCATGTCTAGTGGAGAAGAGGACACGGGGCCAGCCAAGCGGGGAGCTCAGAGGTGGGGAGAGACAGGAGGTCCAACAGAAGGAGTGTGAGGAGGGGTCCCATGGGCGGGCATAGGCCAAAGGCTTCGAGGGGGGCCAGAAGGACCGCAAGGGGGCAGGAGAGCAGGTGCCCAGGAGGAAGAGGGGCACAGAAGACCCCAGGACAAACAAGACTGGGTTCTGAGCATAAGCTCCCCCAGACTCTGCAATTCTGTGTCCCTGCCTGGAGACCCGCCCCCCCCCCCCGGAACCGAAACCCCACGTAGAGGCGCTGGCAGGCCTAGGGAGCTTCCCGGGACACCCACCTTCAGCCCCCACCTTCTGGAAGGACTGCTTCCCCTGCCGCCGCCGCCGGGGGAGGGAGAAGTGGCCGCCCGGCAGGGACTGCGGTGGGGACCACGGCGAGCGTCTGGGTTTGGGGGAAGCTGAGGGTGGCTGGGACAGACGGAGGGGGTGGAAGGAAGCTTCGACAGGCCCCGCAGGGTGAGGGGCCTTCGGGAGCTGGGGCTGGGCCGGCCCTGTAGGAGCAGACCCCTGCCTGCCCCCAGGGTGCATGGACCCAGCCCCGCGTAGCCTGTCTCCCCTCCTGCACACTGAACGTACCCATGGCAAGAGGCTAGCGTGGTGGCCGCTCTCCAGCCTGCAAATGGTGGGCTGAGATGCAGGGGCCCCGCCACGCCCAAGCCCACGGAGCATGGCCCCCGACGGCCGCCCCACGCATGTCAGCTGATGGCTCAGGTGGCTGCGGCTGAAATTTCAGCTCCTCTGGGGTCACCTGCCCTGTCCCAAACCAGTGGGGCCAGCCCCAAACCCCAGCCCCTGCTGAGGAGGACACAGGTCAGCTGGGCCTTCCCAGGGTGTCGAGAGAAGCCCTGGGCTGCTCCTGCCCTGCCCCAAGCACCAGAGGCCTCGGGGCAGGGTGTGGGGGTGGGGGAGCACGAGGCAGGCAGCCTCGGAGGCCCACCCTCTGGCCAGCTCAGCAAGCCCACGGTCCCACAGCGGCCAGGACTCGGGACCTGCCCCGCTCTACACGGAGCCCGCAGTGGACCAGATCCACCCAGATCGCGGACCCGAGAGAGGGAGAGAGGAGGGGCACGGTGAGCCAAGACACGCGTTCCTCCACCTGCCCCCACCTGTGCACCGCGAGCGGCTCCAAGGGCTTTTGGTTCCTGGGCGCCCGACAGGGACTTCACCCCCCACAGGTCCCCCGGAGACCACCAGCTGGCTTCTCTGAAGTACGGCTTCACGGCGCCGCCCCACCCAGCCCTCTGCGACGCGCAGAGGGGCCCAGGGGCCCGGGAGCAAAGGGGGGGCAGGCAGGGGGACACTAAAGACCCGGGGACAGACAGGACACTCTGCTAGATAAAGGACAGACACCATGACCTCCCCCAGCCCCAAGGCCTTGTGGGGGGCCCAAGTGACCAGAGACGGTGGACCCAGCAGGCAGAGGCTCCACCCAAAACTCAGGAAGGGTCTGAGGCTTCCTGGGGACCCCAAGCGTTCATGTCTCAGTGACCCCAGGTGCGCTGGGCCAGCTCAGGCCTCTGGACTCTGATCTGCCCACCACCTCTGGGAGCTCAGGGCTCCAGAACCAGCTGAGCATAAGACCTCAAGGACTTGGAAATGCCAGACCCACCTGTGTGGTCACTAATCCCCACCCAGATCAGGGACAGCAGGGGCTCGGCTCCCATCCCACACCCCAGAAGCAGCCACGCAGCTGGGCTCTCCCCCTGGAACTCACAGCTCAGCCCTCTGCCCGCCCTCGTCCCACTGCCCCTGGAGCCACCCTGGCCCCCGATAATGGGATCAGGGCCTGGCTCAGAGCGGGAGCACGGGAAACGGGAGGGAGGGAGGAGTTACAAGGTGAAGGCAAAGGGGCCTGGGCCCCAACACAGGAAGGTACCCAGCACCAAGCATGGCTGGTCAGACGCCTGCCGCCCCCCAGGGGAAAGAGATAGGAAGGCGGGGATGGCACAGGCAGCCCGAATTTATGGGGCCCCATCAGGCCCCTTCCCCAGGGCCCCGCACGGCCCCCCAGGGTGTGAGGACAGGACTGGTAACACAAGATCTGGAGCCAGAAGACAGCAACCTAAAGCTCTCAGTGCTGACCGTCTTCAAACCCCCCAGCCCTGAGGAAACAGCTCGGGCAATGCCCTTCACGGGCCGCGCCCCGTTGAGGCCCAAAGGACCTAATGGGGAAACCACTCTCTGCAATAAAGCTCAGGGCAGGACATCAGTGCTGATATCTGGCGAGCACTCAACGACAAACACACCTGTCCTGTCCCCAGGACCACCACTGTCACCGTCCCCATCGTCATGACCCATCACCACCCCCACCGTCAGCCCCACCATCAGCCCCGCCGTCACCACCGTCGTCGCCAGCAGAACCGTCACGATCACCGTCACGATCGCCGCTACCATCAGCAGTGTTACCATGGCGATCACCACCATCACCACCATCATCACCGCCATCACCATCACCCATTCCCTGGGCAAAGCCCCGCCCTGCCACACCGCACACGCAACGGTGGCACACTCAGTACCTGACGCTCAATGGGATTTGCCACAAGTAGTGAAAGGGACGGCGTTTCGGGGTCGGGCCAGCCATCCCCAGCAGGCCAGGGCTGGTGGGGGCAGGGGAAGAAGAGGGGCGGCGCGGCCCACTGGTCCCGGGAGGCACTGCGGTCAGGCCCAGCGGCAGCAGGTGCAGGTCCAGCCACTGGGGGGGAAGCAGGGAGCACAGGAGAAGTGGGTGCCCAGGAGAGGGTCCCCTTGGGACAGCCAGCCAGCCCCTGGGCCTGGAAGGTGCTCCAAAAAGAGCTGAGGAGCGACAGCACTGAAGCCCGGGGGCACGAGGGCCAGCATCTCTGCTGGAGGCCGCCCTTTGCGCCCCTGGTCCTCATGGCCACAGCCCCTACATCAGGCGCGGCCAGAGCCAACCAAAGGCATCTGCACCCTTTCCCCTGACTCCGGCAGCACTCAGCGAGGCCTGCGGCGGGCACGCTCTGGGGTACCCTGGGGGCTGAGCTACGCGCCCAGCCTCGGGAAGCCCTGCTCGGACCATCACGGCACGGAGGACGAATGGGAGTCTCAGAGCAGCACATGGCCCCTAAGTCTTCACAGCTCAGACCCACACAAGGAGAGGAGCAGAGTGGGGGTGCGAGGCACACCTCGGCCTGGCACCTGGTGGGTGGGGCCGGATTGCCCCCAGAGCCCTGCCTCTCTGGCCCACCCCATCCTCACCAGGCCACCCTGGGCCCCTGGGTGCTGCAGAGAGAAGATCCCAGAGGCTGCTCACGGCTTCAGGGGAATGGGGGACACGGCCTAGAGTACAGACACCTCCCTCCTGGTTCTGACCTACACAGCACACAGATGCCCCCAAACACAGGCTCAGGAAATGCCAACTCCCCACCTTCCCTTCCCTCTCCCCTGCAACTGCAGGGGCTCCCAGAGCTCCCAGCAGGGCCGGCTTTTCCAGGAGAAGTTACGTGACCACAGGCAGGGTGGCCACCAGCAGGCAGACCTGGCCCCAGAGGCCTAGGACTGTGGACAGGCAGTGGTCAGGACTGGTGGTCTTGGGTCAGCGACTGTGGGATGGGCGAGTCCCATCCCGAGCACTGAGCTGGGTTCCTGTTTTGGGGCAC
This sequence comes from Enhydra lutris kenyoni, assembly GCF_002288905.1. NCBI lineage: Eukaryota > Metazoa > Chordata > Mammalia > Carnivora > Mustelidae > Enhydra > Enhydra lutris. Next base: position 38,347,687 of record NW_019154097.1, read on the forward strand.
TATTTCTCCATCCATCCCACAGGCAGAAACCTCAAAGGATGCTGGCCCCAGAGTTCCAGCCAAACAGTCGCCCACTAGGACCCCCCCCATCTTGAGACCAGTCCTTTTAGGAGAGCTCCAAGGCATCTGATTTTACCAAAAGATGCACACATCCTTCTACCCCAGAGATGACGGTGTGGGGGGAGGGCAACAAGGCTTCGGGTAGCCTCACTGATGGGGCTACGCACCCATCCCAGGGACCCCGAGGGGAGGACGGCCCAGCCCACACCAGGAGGGCGTCAGGACAGTGCACTGGTTGCCAGGACCTGGAACAACAATGCTGCGTCCCCGGCCTTTGATGCTAGTTCCCAGCCCTGTGGCCAGAGAGCCCTCGGCAGGCTGGCCGGGGCACCCGTGTCCCTGGGCACCGCAGGCAGAATGCCCCACGCTGCTGTCCGACAGCTGGGCCACACCTCGCACGCGGTGGCCTGACACGGGCCGCCTGCCAGAGAGACCAGCAGCAGCCGCAGCTGATACCCCCGGGCCCACTGGCGCAGAAAGGGGGTGACAAAAGGCGCACAGAGGAGCCGGCAGCCACGACCAACCTGCAGTGATGCCGCCGCACCGGCCACAGTCAGACGGAGCTCCCCATACCCGCGAGCCTGCCACGTGGCACCACGGGGGCTCCGAGGCTCCCTGGAGAGAGACGCCGCGCGTGGCTCACGTGGAGCCGAGGCAGGGCCTGCAGAGCACACCCACCCGGCCAGCGCCATCCCAGGAGCTCTGGGGGCTCCTCCACAGGCAGGGAGAGGGCTCAGGGGGTGAGGCTCCTCCCAAGCCTGAGGCCCCCCAACCCTCACAAAGACGCCCCGTGGCCAGTGGCGTGGCCAGACACCAAGCTGCAGGTGCCACAGAACCCAGTGGCCGGCAACGAGGCCCACCGTGGGGACGGAGTGGCGGGAGCGGGAAGCACGCTCACCTCTCCGGGGCCAGGCAGGGGCTCCTGCGGGGAGCAGGCCCGGCGGGGAGCAGCGCAGACGGCAGCCACGGAGGAAGGTGGGTGGGAAGGGGGATTCCTGGTGAAAGCCCGCGTGTGGCCTGGCACCTTGAGGCGGGAGGGGCCCCGAGCCCACGGGCTGCTTGAGCCCTTCTCTTCAACAGGAAAAGAGACGATCCTTGTTTCATTCTGAGCTGTGCTGCCACGGCTGGCTCCGAGGCGGCGGGCCCGGAGGCCCTGCTCTGTCGCCGAACGCCTGCGCTCTCTGCCCACTCCGGCTGGTTTTCTACTTTTCATTTGCATCCCCGTTGGTTTTTGAGACACGCTCGCCCAGACGCCCAGGGCCCAGCTGCCCCACGGTGCCCAGCCTCGGTGGGGAGCGGGGCCTCCAGGCAGGTGGGTGCCAGGTCAGGGACTTCTGGGATGGCTAAGGAAAGGGGACGCTCCAGGTGAAACTCTGGGCCCAGCGTGCATGGGTCTCACCCCGGGGGCAACCCCAAGGCCCCCTTCTGCCCACAGAGCACCCCCCTTTCCCGGACGTGGCACAAATGCTCAAAGCCCCCAGGACGGGGCTGCCTGGGGCCATGCAGCGGGCAGGACCAGGCCAACCCAGGAGTCCCTGGAGAACAGGGCATCTGCTCCGTTCCCAAGGGGTTCCGGAGGGCATCCCAGGCCCCCCATCACCATGTGCCGGGAACCCTGGCCACACAGCATCGTCCCCTGGGCCGAGGCTCACCCACACTGTACTGACCCAGCTGGGAGCCCCAGGCCGGGCCCAGCCGTGCGCGGGGGCGGCAGGCAGAGTGGTACAGCCCGGGCACAGGGCCTCGCCCGTGAGACAGACTGAGAACAGGACGCCTGCCTGCCGGAGCGGGGCTTCCCCGGGTCAGCGGCTGCAGGGGCGCCTCCCCTCCACGGGGCGGGGCCTCTGTGGGTGCTCCCCTGCACGGCGCGGCCGCCCAGCCCCCATCCCCACCCAGAGGAGCCTCTGCACACCCCTGCCCTGCCCCACCTGAGAGCCCTGCCAGCTCCTTCCCGTTCTGGGCGAGAAACCGCCCCACGGGGCCCCCTCTGGGGGGCCTGACGTGTGAACCCCTCACTGCCGCGTTCCTGGCTGTGATGCCCATGGGCTGGGCTGGATCCCCAGCTCAGAGCCAACTGCTCACCCAGCCGCCCACTGGGGCCCTGCCGTGTGCCAGCCCCCGCCCTCGACTTCCTCCCCCGGGTTGCCAGCCTGGGCAGGGAGCGGGGAGACGGAGACCCAGAGAGAGCCGTGCAAGCACGGGGCCAGGCCTGGCGGAGCCTAGAACTTCGTTCGGCTCTGTCCGCACAAACGTCAAACCATGTCACCAGGATGCCGACTACGGACGTCCCTGGGGGTTGGGTGTGGCCACGGAGGGAGACGAGCAGCATCCATCCCCAGCAGTCCCCTGCCCCAGGAACCCAGAACAGGCCCCAGGGAGCACCCACGCTTGCACCCAGCCCACCGCGTCTCCAGCAGAACAGGGGGCAGACGGACGGAGGGACAGAAGGCCCATGAGAGCCTCTCCCTGGGCTCTGGGCGATCACGACCTCCGTCCGCCCCACAGGGCCCCCCACAAGTGCTCAGCAGCCCCCGGTCCAGAGGACAGTGGCAAGCAGCCAAGCTCAGGCCTGGCTACAGACTGGCAATCACCGCCTCCGCATACCCAGTCCGCAGCCATCCCTCCTGCTGATCACTCAGCAGGACTGGCCACAGCCCACGGTCACTGCTAGTACCTGCCATAGCTCCCCATTATATACCCCCAAACTCCAAAGCCCCTGGCCCATCGTGGAGGCCTGAGGCCCCCTGGTGCCCCAGCACTCCTGCCTCTGCCACACTGGCTGAGTGAGGCCAGGGCCTCTACCCTCGCACCTCCTGCCCCCAAGCCCCCTCCCGGGCCTCTCTAGCTCACCAGCGTCCACCTGTTGGGAGTCTCACAAACAAGCCCCAGAGTCACCGTGGGGGAGGGGTCTGGGGAAAGTACGTTTCCACTGTCGGCCACGGTCCTCGGGACTATCTGCAAACAGCTCTGTGAACTACAAATGATGGGCAGTTCTGAACGCCCGGAGTGCGGGGAGGGGTGCAGGGGCAACAGGGCTGGGGACCAGCCACCCCAGGACCAGCCAGGTGACCAATGTGCATGCCCAGTGGCATGGCCATGCTGAGAAGCCCAGGGGACCCGTCCCCTGCCCTGGGGAGCTGGAGCTCAGTGTGGTCCAGCCTCAGGGGCGGGGGAGCCAGCAGGCAAGGCCGAGTGCAGAGGCCGGGAGGAGGCCAGCCCGGCACACAGCAGCGTCCGTCTCCCACTCCACCCAGAGCGAGTCGGGACACCCTCTCGGCATCTGAGAGGGAGAAGCAGGGCCCAGAAACACGCCTCCGAGACTTCACACCCACCCCAATCCCCAAAACCCAGCAGTCCACGGAGCAGCGGCCTGGCCAAGTGGGCAAAGGGCCTGGAGCCCCCCCCCCAACGAACACACGGCTTGCCAGCTGACTGGGGACCCCTCAGCACCTGGCCCCAAGAGCACCCAGCGGTGTCACCTGGAACGCCCTCCCTGTACCAAGAGGCCCCTGGCACAGCCGCTTCTACTCAGACGCCAGAAGACCACAGGTCCAGGCGCAGAAAGACCCCAGAAACATGGAGAAAGCCCTGATGTGCTCAAACAGCGGCCACAGACGCCAGAGGCTACAAGCTTCGCGCGTTTGACTCCCAGAAGCCTCCCTACTGGCCTAACACTGCACGTGGGGCTGACACACCACTCGGGGGCTTCCCAGGAACGAAGAACTGGAACAAGCGAGATGTGGGACCGGGTGGTGACTAGCAGGGGACCATGGGAGAAGCCAACAAATGCGACCGACGCCCAGCAGCCGGGTCCACGGGTCCAGAGCCACGGGCCACACCGTCCATAGGGAAGCCGGGGAGCGTGGCCTGCAGGACGCTCAGAGAGCCTGGCCCCATCCCCGGCGCCCACGATGAGCCTCGCTCACACCCCGCACACACTCGCACCGCGGGCCGCCCAGCTACAGGAACCGGTGCCCCAGCCTCTGTTCAGGAGCCCAGACAGGGCCCCACGGCTCGGGACAGGTTCTGTGTAAAAATCACTACATGATTTTAAACGTCTGTCGTGACAAAAGGTAAACAGCCCTAGAAAATTCTCTACCTGGGTCCATTTTACAGGTATGGAAGCCAGAGCCAAGAAATGAAGGGGTCCGTTCGGGGTCAAGCCTGGAGGCAGACAAGAGACACACACACACCGTTCTCACCCCCAAGGAAGAGCTGTCCGAGGGACGGAGTCCCAAACCCCGCCGACACCTCCAAGGCCGGAAAGACCGAGCCCCTGGTTCCAAGACACATGCCAGAAGGTTCTTTGCTGTAGGAAGACAGGGCGACCTCGAGCGGACCTTCACAATCACTCGGCCAGGACGGCCCGGCGCAGAGGGCAGAGGCAGGTGCAGCTCTGGGTCACCAGCAGGCCAGAGCCGACCCCAGGATGAGGGTGCAGGGCAAGCGTGCCCTGGGCACGTCCCTCGGTTCCAGACACCACAGAGCGTGGGAAAAGCCTGCGAAGGGCATGTCAGGGGCAGGCGGCCCCTAGTCAGGACACTGCCGCACCCAGCTGCGCGTTCCAGGGCCAACACCCTGGAGTTCCCTACACCGTCCACACGGCACAGGCCAGGCCAAGCCACGGCTCCTGACACAGAAGACGCCAGCCGGAACCTGAGACAGTAAGAGTCCGACGTCCAGCAGCTGCCCGAGAACTTTAAAGGGCCTGGTGGTCTGAGCTCCCCGCCCCCCGCCAGCCAGGTCTGTTTGAGCCCCTTCCCTGCTACACACCTGGGCCTCGGTTTCCCCTAATCCCAGGCACAGAAGACCGCGTCCCACCAGGGACATTTACGAAGGCAAGTCAGCCACCAACACCGACCCCAGCACAGGCAAGTGCAGACCACGCGGGCACCCCTGCTCCTCTTCTAGGGCCAAGAGCCGGGACAGGCAGGGGCACGCCCCCCATTAGCACAAGGGGTTACTGTAGCCTTTCACCTCTCGCCAGAGCCGGCACCAGCCACCCCCCACCCCCTGCCGGCCTCCTCCCTATCCACAGCCCCCTCCAGTCAGACTCGTTCCACGGGTCCCCGCCTCTAGTCTTCCAGTGAGAACGGGGAGTGAGCCAGACCCCAAGAAGCCCTCCCCAGAGGTGGTCGCCCTTCCCACCGCACCCCAGAATCCAGTGCCCACGCACACAGGCCAGGCTGCCCCCAGGACTGCCAGACCCGGCCTCACCTGCCAGCCACCTGTGGTCCCCAGGCCGCCAGGCCAGGCCCCCTCCCGAGAGAGAGGCCAGGAGGTGCAGCCTCATGGTGAGTGTGGGTGACAGGTCCCACCATGGGGGAGGCCCCATCAGCCCCCGGCCCGCTGGCTCGGGGTCCCACGGCCTCCGACAATGCAGGGCGGCGGTACAGGGGCGGCAGGGGCCCAGGAGGGAAAGGAGGCGCGGAAGGACCAGCGTCGCCACGAGGCAGCCGCCGGCGTCCGGAGCAAGTGACGCTCACACCAGCCCAGCGGGCGAGTTCCCCTTTCCCAGGGCCTGCCCGGCCCACCACCCTCACCCAGACACCTGTGACCACAGGCAGCTCCCATTGGCTGAAACCAGCACTTCTGGGAAAAGGACAGGGACCCCAGCCTTGTTTCCTCAATCTGAGACGCGGCAGCCCAGGCCGCAGCTGGTGCAGATGGGCACGCCGCCCGCCAGGGCCTGGGACAGAGGGACAGCACCAGCAGACTGGAGTTCAACCTGCCCCACCGGCCAGCCCCCGGCCCCAGTGCTCGCTGCTATGAAGACAGGGCAGACAGGGCACCCCTCACGCTGCCAGCACCCCCTCCCATGCTGCCAGCCCCCCCATGCTGCCAGCGCCCCCTCCCATGCTGCCAGC
>NW_019154097.1:38354013-38405884 GCF_002288905.1 Enhydra lutris kenyoni
CCCCCCCATGCTGCCAGCCCCCCCAAGCTGCCAGCGCCCCCCTCCCATGCTGCCAGCCAGCACGGCCTCCAGCGAGGGCTCCTGCATCCAGATGCACAGTACTTGTTCCAGCCTGGCCTGCGATGCTGTGTCCTCCCTCGTCCCCAGCAGCAGACGTGGCACAGAGCCCTAGAAGGCAAGGGTCCCGCAGGAGGATGGGGCAGCAAAGGTACAGGCCCAGAGGCCGAGAGTCCCGGACAGGACAGACAGAGGGAGGCTGGGGTGAAGCCTGACTGTGGGAGGCATAAGGGACTACAAGGCGCTGCACAGCCAGAGAAGTAGGGTCTGCACAGGCCAGGATGGGCCCCCTCTGCAGCCCACAGGGACTCGGCCTCAGAGGGGAGAGGGTCTTCGGGAAGCAGGAGGGAAGCCTTCACAGGCCCCCAACCTCTCTTCAGCCACACAACGGGTCATTCTTCTACAGCATTGAATGCCTTTTGTGGCCCATCAGCCAATGGCCCCAGGAGGGCGGTGGGAGTGGGGGGGCACGGGGACCACAGCACACACCCTTCAACCCCACCGGTCCCTGCCCGACAAGGAGCCCGAGGTCTGACCGGGTCTACCCACGCTGAGCTGCGCTGCCCAGAATGCCCAGGCCGAGACCGTGCGGGAGACTCTGAGCAGCACACCCCCAACCCTGCAGGCTGACCGCACACCCACCCCAACCCTTACCCCCGGGCCTAGCACCGGCACTGGGGACGGGCCACCGAGACCGAGATGTGGCCAGGGCTGGAGGCCCACACAGGCCTACGCCATCCAGAAGCCCTCCGCAGGACTCACAGATGGGCCACAGTCCTCATGCACAGGCCCAGACAGTCCCTGCCCCCAGGCCACTCCAGTGCGCCCCACACCTGTCCCTTCATCCGCTCATGCCGTCCTCCACCTGAAACCCAGCCAGCGCGGGACTGCGGCAGCCCCTGCCCTCTGCCCTCGAAGGTCCACGCTCACGGGGGCCACTGGGTTCCTGACTCTTGGCCTCCTCCATGGCAGGCTCTCCTGGTGCTCACATCCCCGAGGCCGGTCACATCCCCCAACTCCATCCTGTCACCAGGGACCCATGTCACGTCTCAGCCCCCTCTGCACCCCACGAATGGCTGCTCAACCTGGGGTTCCGGGATCATGAGGGAAGGACCCAGGAGTCACACTGCGGAGTGGAGAGGCCCAGCACTCCCAACTCCAGGGTGAGAGATGGCACTGCCTATGTTTTCGTTTGGTTTGGGTTCTACGCTCTACGCACACGTTGTTTTCGCAGTGACACGAGCCACCTCAGCGGCACCCTGACTTCAGCAAGGCCCTGGCCAGACAGGGCCAGACTGCTGCTGCCTCCTCCATGTTGGACACAATCCCTCACTCACTCCTCTCCAGCCTCCCAGCGCCTGCCCGTCTGGTTCAGGGCCAGGACCACACCTGGGTAAGCTCACCCGACGGACAGGTGGGCACGTCCTGGCGACAGCAGGCACGGGAGCCGGGCCCATGCGAGGCTTTCCGCCAGCTCTGCCGGGGCTTGTGCCCAGTGGGGCCCCCAGCTCCTCCTCAGCTGCCTGTGGCCTGGTGGGTCAGCTGGCCTACACCCCCAGGGCCGGGCAGGACAGGGAGGTGCGGCCCCTGTGAGACTCCAGGCCCCCATCCCACGGGGTCAGCTCACTTTTCCACAGCATCTCCTCCCCAGAAAGCTAACTCTTGCCATTTGGGGCAGCCGGGGAGGAAAAGGTGCCCAGTGCCACCCCCGGCTTGCCCTCCACACCACAGGGGTCTAGGACGGCAGAGCCAACCCCCAGAGGCCACACAGATCTATGCCTGCCTCTGCAGGACAAGGAGCCCCACGGACCAGTGGCCTCAGGTACGGCAGCCTGGACAGCAGTCCCCGCCACGGCCCACCTGTGTGCTGACGCCCGGGGAGGCCAGAGCGCCCCCGACCCCGGCACATACGCCCACGAGCCACCTCCATGTCGGCCACAGGCTCCTAGAGTTCACCAGCACGGGGCTGGCCCGGGGCATGGCCAGGTGCCTCCGGGCCCCTGGGGGTCTCACCAACAGGCCCATCCAGAGAAGCTCAAGCAGCTGGCGGCAGGCGCGAAGCAGAACGGGGAACAGAATGGCGTGCTGCGGGGGCGGGGGGGACACGGGGGCGGGTACCACCCAGGGGCTGCTGCACCTGCTGGCGGGCTGGTTCACACGAACCTCTTGGCGATCGGCCCTGAACGACATCGTCAGTAGCTGGACGTTGGCCGTGGCCAGAGCGTTCGCAGCACGGAAACCGGGAACCCCCACCCATCGGGGCCTCCCCGCCACCCCGCCCCGAGCCGCAGGGGTGCCCCCCCCCCAGCCCCCGCTTCCCCGTGGACCGGAAAGGCTGCTCCCCTCCCCCCCCACCCCCCAATCCCACAGACCTACTGTCCCTTGCAAGTTAGTCCCCTGCCTCTGGCCCGCTCGGCCGCTCCGGCCACGTACAAGATGGCGGCCCGGAGGCCCAGGGGGCGCGGGAGGCCTTCCGTCCCCTCCGCCCGCGGCCGCCCCGCCCCGGCACCCAGCCCGGGGCCCCTGCGCCCCCCGCCGCCGCCCCGGCCGCCCCTCCCCGGCCAGCGCGCCCAGAGCCCCGCGAGGAGCAAACACACACACCGCCCCGACCTCGGCTTCCTTCCTCGCCGCACGCCGTGCAGTGAGGGGGGTGGCGAGCAGGCCGAGGGGCGGGCAGGGGTGCTCGTGCCCGCGCTGGCGGTGGGGGGGCCGGCGTGGAGGCAAGCTGGCCTCTGCCACCCTCCCGGGTCCGGGGACGGGCCCCCCAACAGCTCCGCCTGAGCAGCGCCCCCACCGGGGACCCCCGTGAGCCCGGGGGTGATGGGGGTGGAGCCGCCCTGAGAGCCCTGAGGCTGCTGAAGACCGATAACCATGAACTCGGGGAACCTCAAGTCCACCCAGGGGTCTGTGTCCGCCACTCCCACCAAAGCTAGCCCACCTCCCTCTCTCAGGGGGGCCCTGTGGCCACAGGGGGCTCACCTGCCTGCACACGAGGCTCAGCGTCCAGCCCTGCCCAGACCCCAGCCCCCTCCAGTCAGAGGCCCATCTGCCCCTCTGAGTCCAGCCCTGGCCCTCCAAGCAGGCATGATCGTCTGCTCTGGAGCTTCCTGCCAAGAATACCTCCTCCAAGAAGCCCTCTCTGCCCCTGCCAGAGCAAGCCCCAGCCCGAAAGACCCTCTCAGAGCACTCAGCCTCAGCCCTGCAGTGGTTAGTCTGAGCCACCAGCACAGACTACAGGCTATGATGGTCCAGTCATCCCTGGACCCCAGCCCCCAGCCCAAACTAGACCCTCTGGTCACCGCTCCCAGCCACATGACCTCTTCAAAGCCCCTGAGCCTCAGACCTCCTCCAGCCGCCCCCATCTCCCCAAGACCTCCCTCCACCAGCCCAGCCCACATCTGTCCTTCACGGTGGTACCCAGATGACCCCCCGAAGGTCTGGGGCTTTGCCCTGGAAAGCTGTGCCCAGGTCACAGCTGGCAAGAGGCTGTGCCGGGCTCAGACCCTGGCTCTGACTCTACCCACAACGGTCTGTCCCACTCCCCACAGGGGGAGCACCAGCCCCCTGACTCCCCTCCCCTGGGACTCCGCTGTCTCTGCAGCCAAGTGTGCCTTCAGGAGGACGTCTGGCTACTGTCCACCTCCGGACACCTGCAGCTCTAAGGCCCCTAATCCCGGGCCTGGTGGCCCTTCCTCTGGCCTCTGAACCCCCAGGACCGGGTGAGGCTCGGTGGCCAGTTCTACGCCCACCAGGCACAGGAACAGGAGTGGACCAGCGCCAGGCTGGCAGCTGGGGGGCACCGAGCGTAGGGGGCTGCCCCTTCAGGCCCACCACACTGCCATACCTGCCCCCTGGCCATGCAGGGGCTGGACCCTGTGTCTACCCGCCTTCCTGCCTTGCCTCCTCCCTCCCCAAGGGTTTGCCGTCCACGTGTGAAGTGGGTACGGAGGCAGCATCTGCCCCTCACAGAGCACCGACCTGGGGAGGCACCAGCTTCACACAGCCACCCTGCCTCCCCAGCCCCAACAAGAGAGCCCCCTGCCTCCCACAGGACAGGCTGGTGGGAGGCAGGGTCTCTGAGATCTGGCCCACGGCCCAGCTTCCCCGTGAGGCCACGAGCAGGGCCCCCACCCACCCTGACCCCTTCCTTGCCAGTGCCAGGCCACTGGCATGTCTCGGCATGCCACCCCACAGCCAGGCCCCTGCCACCCCCGCTCCTAGGATCAGTGTGACTCACGGGGTTGGAACACCGCCTGGCCCCCACGCACCTGTCCAGACTTGCTGCTGGCAGACGTCAGGAGGGCCTGGGAACTGGGTGTCCCCAAGACTGTGGGGCCAGCCAGGCACTGTGCCACAGAGGAACTCCCAGGAGGGACTCAGGAAGGTCACGCTCCAGCAGGTAGCTCAGGAAATGGAACCCCTACAGGAGTGGAGCCCGATCCCAAAGGCCCTAAGGGCCAGAGGAACACCTGGTGAAAGGGCCTCAGACTCGGACGGAGACCCGCTTCCCTGACCCCCGTGACACAGAGGCCAGCATGCTGACCGCCACAGAGTTCCCAGACCCTCCACGTCCAAGTTCGGGGCCGCTGCCTCCCCCCACAGGGCTGAGCTTCACCCTGGGGCTGGGCAGGTCAACGGGCCCCAGTCCCTGCACGGGCCTTCTGCTAGGGCCAGGCCAAGGTCTCAGCCATCCTGTCACCCTCCCTGGGAACAAGGGGTGCTGAGAAGGGGCAAGAGACAGGACAGCAAGGCCCTGCCAGCTGTTGGGGGGCGTGGGAAGCGCCTCCAAGGGGCAGCCTCATCTTGGGTCAAAGGGCCAGAGCTGGCCTCGGACACAGAACAGCCTCCAACAGCGACGTCCACTGGCCCAACTCACCACCCCAAGGGCAGGGTCTCCTCGGACATCCCCACGGGGGACCCTCCTCACCACAGGTCCTGGAGACCATCCCCACAGGTGGCCAGAGAGCAAGAGAGTCCCCATTCCAGGATGCCTCTGGGAGCACAGAGTGCTGGGCACCCACGTCTCCTGTGCTTGGGTCACAGAGGAACCCTGAGACGGCCTGGGCTTTGCCCTCAGGAGCCCACAGGAAGTGGGCAGAGATGCTCGAGGAAAGGGGCCTCCCTTAGTGCAAGTGAACGGGGGCAGAACCTGAAAGAGAAATAAATGAAAAGGTCCAGGAAAGAGTACAGCAAGGACAAGCAGGCAGGACAGGGAACAGCATGACGTCTGGTTCCGCTGCACAGAGGTGTGCAAGGCAGGGCCAATGGCATAGGAGGGGCTGAAGTCTGGCCCCGGGTCCGAGGCGCCGCAGCAGGAGAGCTGGGTGGTAAGAGAGGGCAGCACAGCCCCCCACCCCGACCCCAGGAAGGCGAGGGGCTCGCGCCCCCCCAACCAAGGACGAAGCAGGCCTGTCTTCGGGCGTATGATGGAGTAGGACGATCTGACTCCAGGAAACCAAACAAAGTCACAGCCAAGGGCGACCCGGCTGTCACCCTACGCTCTGCTCGGGCTCATACGGACTGCGCTGGCCGGGGGCCAGGCCGGCTCCCCGGGGGCGGCACCTCCAGCGACTCCAGGCTGACACACAGTTAGGCCAGGGCACCTCTGGGGTCCAGCGCCCTCGGTGCACAGAGAACCAACCTCCCTCGGTAAATCCCAAGACTGAGCCGAGCAGCTGGGCGGGCCGAGCAGCTGGGGGTCAGAGCGCCCACTCCCTGGCTGTGGCCACGCTGTCTGCCAAACTTGGTGAACCGCAGCCCAGAGCTGAAAGGGGCGGCGGAGAGAGCCACGGGCGCCACCAGGGTCTGGCCAGGCAGCCCCCACCCCCCCAGAAGACGGCTCCTTCAGGATAGGGAACGCGCCCTGAGGGCCTGGCTCCAAGCAAACGAACCAGCCAGTGTCCTCACTTCCCTCGGGGCCACGGACCCCCCCGAGGGCAGACTCCCTCTTCCTCCTCCACCTTGAGGAGACAGGACAGTGCTGCCCGCCTGGGGCGTGGGGGTGGGGTGGGGGCTGGGGCCGGGGCCCTGGTGCAGGGCCCTGGGCACCACCATCATATGGCAACACCCGTGGTGGCCGGGTGCCCCCGGGAGCTCAGCCCTCCTCACCCACACTCTCCCCCTCCTGCCCCTGCCCCAGCCTTGCCCACATGGCCGCTGCCCACTTCCAGCTGAGTGCACCCCTAGTCCCCAGAGGCAGTCAGCACGACTCACCAGCCCCGGGGGCCGTGCTCAGCGCCCGGTCGTCCCCCCCAGACGTGAGGCTGTGACCTACGCAACACAGACAGGCGGGAGCAGAGAGACAGGGGGACGCAGAGCCCAGACGGAAACTGAATCTCGAACAGGGCAGCACTCTGACACGGCGGCTGGCTTTCACTTTCTTGGGCTTTGATGACAGAGCTACAGGGGGTCGGTCTGGGTGTTCTGGGGGGGCATGTCACAGAACCTGTCAGCCCTGTGTACAAACAGCCCCAACGAAAGGCCCCTCCACGCCAATGCAGATGGGATTTTCTCCTAAACTCTGCCCACCCCCAGAGCCCCCCCTACCTCGCCCCCAAGTGAGTCGGAAGGAGCCCTGGGGGACCAGAAGCTCCCTGCCCAGCGCCCCCTACCCACCCCTCTGCTCCCAGCCTCTGCGCTCAGCTGTAAGAGAAGGGGCCTGGCCTCACGAGAGGCTGCTTGGCGAACTTGAACGCCGGCTCATCTGAATGGTCCCTGGGCTGACCTGGACGTGAACCCGGGTTTACTCTGGGCCGGGGCCCCAGAACCAACGCCCCCAGCACGCCCTACAGCTCCAGAAAGGGCCAAGGTCCCCCCAGGGGAGCCCCCAGTCTCCCTCCAGGAAGTGCCCCCATTGCCCAGACCCCGACTGTGCCAGCCAAGCGAGCACCCAGAAGCCACTGCGATTCTGGGAGTGGGAAGGTTTCCTCCCGGGCCTGGGCCGACCATGGCCACGGCGGCCACCTCCCGCCCTCCTCTCGCCCATGTTCGCTGGGCTGGCCCAGTCTCCACCCCCAGCCTTGGAAACCAGGTCATTTCTAGGAACACACCAGCTCTCGGGCCTCTAGGCTTGGACAGGCTGTTCCCTGGGCCGAAACTCCCCCTGCGTGTCTTCTGGCTCACTCCAAACCAATTTAAACAACACCTCCTCGAGGATGCCCTCCTGATCCTCCCAGCCAGAGCAAGGCCCTCTTCCACCACACACCCCCAAGAGGGCCCCCAAGCTGGCCTGTCTGAGGCTGCTGTAAGTCTGGGGGCTTCCGCAGGTAGGAGCCCCCAGTGGTCCGTCAGGCACCCTTAGGTCCTGGCCTGGAGCCTAGCCTAGCACCTGGCATACAGGGGTCCCACGTAAAAACTTACTAAATTTTGGCCCAGCCCAGAGGGGGCAGGTGGGAAAGGTGGGAACAGGCCGGTACACACCGCAGGACTCACCACGGTCCTTAAGAGCCAGCCACCAAGCACTGACTTCTACAGAGACCCCAAGGCCGCGACAAGCTGTGTGAACCCAGCAGGTAAACCAGCGCTCTGAGCAGAGACTCCATCGCCTATGAAGAAAATGGCCAGGAGGAGGCAGGGGAAGTGGACGGGGCACCTTGAAGCTGGCCTTTCTTCATCTCTCCCCACAGGTGTGAGCAACAGGTGGCCCTCGGCCAACAGGCGGGCTCCGTTCCCCGCTCCGACTCCGACTCCAGGCCAGGCGTCTGCCGCGACCCCGCTGGGTCTGAGAGCCCCGTCCTCAGAAAGGCTCCAGCTCCCTTCGTGCGTCACACCTGCTCCTGCACTGCCCCCCGCACCAGGAAAAGGAGGACCAACAAGGCCGGGCCCTGCCCAGGGATGTGCCGCCCGAAGTCAGACAGAGAGACTTTTCCAGGAGCCCACAGCTGTCAGTCACCGACGCACAGCAGGAGGAAAGGCACGCTGCCCTCGAGCGGACACCGGGCAGGGCTTCCCGTAACGGGCACCCTCATCTTTCTCCAGCTACAACACAGTAGCTTCCTACATCCCCCCCAAAACAACTCCTGCACCCCGTGAGCACGGGACAGACGCCCGCCGCTGTAGCAGGGAGGGGGGCAGAGGGACGCAGGGGACCCCTGGTAGCAGGAGGCACCGAGACCAGGGCCCAGGTCCAGTCTCACCCCCTTGTGGCCCAAGACCTCAGGAAACGACATCACGTCTCTGGGCTACAATGTTCTCACCAGAGAGATGGGCTGATTAACCCTCCAGACGCAGTTGCATGAGGACGTACCTGGGGCGTGGGGTGAGCTGAGCACGGGCCCGGCGCACCGCGGGCCTGCGGCGGGGGAAACAGAGGCATTGACCACGACCCCGGCACACGGCAGGTGGGGCCCACGGGTTCCCGCCCGAGTGGAACCCACTGCACCCTCCCCACCCCAACCACGGAGACTCCCACCTCACCAGGGACTTCCACCTCTCCCGACGTCCCCTTCTCCAAGGCCCCTGGTGTGGCGGTTGCCTCGCTGTGTGGCCCAGGCCCAGCCCCTCATCCTCTCTGTGCATCTGCTTCCTCCTCTGTAAGAGACAGTCTCCAGCGCCCCTCCCCTGCTGACAAGCGACAGACGCCTCAGCCAGGGCGAGGCCTGACCACAGGTTCCTAGAAGCTCAGCACCCCTGCCCCACAGCGGGGGGCCTTGCTGTCCCATGGGCACCTGTTCTGCTCCCTTCACCCACAGAACGGGCACCGGAGGCGTTCTCAACCAGCTCCAGGCCCGGCTGGCACAGCGCCCTCGGGCTTCCTGGGCCACTTGCCCGAGGCGGCCCCGTTCAGAGCAGCAGATCTCGGTGGTGCTCCCAAGAGCGCGCTCTCCTGCTGGACTGTGTCCTCCCGCCGCATCTGACCCGGAAGAATCCCAGAGACAGTGGCCTTCACCGTCCAGCAGCCCACTGTGTGACGCCAGCAGGTCAACCCGCACGCCGGTGGTTACAGGGAGACTCCTTGCTCCCCCCAAGGCCACAGGCCTGGAGCCCAGTGGGCGAGCAGAGACTACAGCTGTGGTGGCCGTCTGTCCTCAGGCAGGGCAGCCCAGGCACCAGGCCCTGCTCCAGGCGAAGCCAGAGGACGCCCCCACCCCCAGGGTTGCCTCAGGCTCCCCACTTCCCACGGTCTCCTCACAAGGGGGTCAGCCCCGAGAGGGGCCCATGCTGAACCAGGACAGTCTGTCAGAGGGCGCAGATGGGTGCACGCTCACGGCGCCGTGTCCCCGGCCTGACTTCGCTCCTCCTTTCACCTCCCTGCTCCTTCCTGCCCCGAGGGCGTCAACGGCACTGACTCCACGCCCTGAGTTCAAATGCTACTCCCTCTGCTCCGAAGCCAAGTGACGTACCTAAAACGGGCAGCTCACAAGGACTATGTGGGCCCAGGCTTGTGTCACCCTGTCCAAATGCCACACACACCACTGTCGGCCTAGACAGCAGTCCGGGGATAGCGGTCTCTCCCCATCTCCCCAGGGAGGAAGCAGGGAGATGGGCACCCAGTCAGGGGGGCCTAGGCTGGGCCTGGCACCCGGCTCCTAACACTGGGTCCTATGACGGGCTAGCAGGATGTTGGGAAACCCACGAGCACTGGATTTCAACACCGCGGGCCGCATCAGCAACTGGTTTCGACACGCAGCAGCACCCAGGAAAGCGCCCCAGCCCTCCCGTCCGCCTGCCTACCCGCCGCGCCATGCCACATTGCAGGGGGTGGTTAGGGGAGCTGGCCTCGGGCACAGGGCTCTCAGCTCCCCTTTCTGTCCCCCAATTCGGTGATGTCCCCTACTCTCAGGGACACACAGAGACAAGGGTCAGATCATTTCAAAGGTACAAAGGCCACACCTTCAAAGCCCATTTCCCACACCCCAGGGCCGGGCTACAGGCCCAGTGAGCCAGGGGGTACCAGGCCTAAAATCAGCCACCCGGCTCTGCTCCAGGCCTTCATGCCACGGCCAGGAAACCAGGACAAGCGTTCTCGGTGGACCTCGCCCACAGCCCGGCGCCCTGGGGCACCCTGCCCGTGGGCTCGCCTCGCTGTTCACATGTTCACACACACCCACCCCCACACGCCCGGGGCCAGCCTGTGGCCAACGCGCCTGTGTTCAACTTAAAGCAAAACCAAGAGCAGGGCCAAGGGCAACGGCTGCCACTCGAGGGGACCCCATGCTCCAGGAATATGGTCCCGCTGTGCTCTCAGGACAGCCCCACCCCACAGAAGGGGACACAGTGACCCCATGAGAACAAGGGACCCAGCCAAGGCCTCACCTGAAGGAGCAGAGCAGCTGGGACCCCACTCCGACCCCATGCCCCTCCACAGGGCCAGCAGGGGAAGAGTTCTCGTTGGGGTGGGGGTCTGCTGGGGGTGGCAGGTCGGCGTCAGAGGCAGATCTCTGGGAACAGGGACTGTCGGCCTATTCGCCCAGGGGCCTACCACATGGCGACCCCAGGACCTGCCAGGAGTCCCAGAGCCAACCGACCCCCCACTCGGCACGATCTCTAGCTCCTGCGGCGAAGGCTCCCGGCGCGGGCAACCCCCCAGTCTGCTTGTTCCAACCTCACCCCAGGCCCTTGGGCGTCTTCCCAAATGAGCTAACCGACGGGACACACCGCCAGCACGACCTCCATCCGCGACCGCGGCACCCCCTCGGCCAACTACCCGACTGCCACCTCCCCAGCACGTGTGGCCTAGGGGCATCAGGGCTCCCTCCGGCCCACCCCTACGGGGTCCGAGCTCTGCTGCTGCACACAAGGTCCCCAGGGCTCAGCCACCCAGCAGCCTCACCTGGGGCGCTCCCACACCACAGGCTCCCAGGGGCCACGCTCCAGCCGCCCCCACCCCACAGTTTAGCACGACAGCCAGCCGCTGCCTGCTGGGGACAGCTCGGGGTGATGGAGAAAGACGACTCGGCCGTCACCCTGCACCGGGAGCTCTGAGAGCCCAAGAGGCTCTGTGCAGCCAGGCCGTGCCAATGGGGGGACCACGGGCCCCTCGTCAGACACAAACCGGCCCGCCTTCTCACACCAGATGTGGGGACACAGCAGAGAGCCCACCGGGGGAGACAGAGGGTGAACCCACACACGGGTAAGGAAGGGAACTGGGGGTGGAGAGGCAGGGAGGCCCCGGGTGGTTCTAGGGCCCGGCACCCCGGGCAGCAGGAGCAGCTGGCCACGGGCACCTGCAGGGCATGGAGCGGGCTCCACGGGCGGCCCTGAAGCCAGGGTTCAAGCTTGGGTGTGAGGACATCCAAACTGTCACCCCGCATGGCCCTCGAAGGCCCCCGAAGACACCTGGCGAGGACAAGTGGTCCTCCTGCCTGTCCCCTCGTCAGGAGACCGAGGGCCACACCCAGGCTGGGTCATAGGGAGTCCACCCACAAGGTGCCCCCGACCACGTGCCCAGAACCCCACCACATCTTCAGCCCAAAGAGGGTCCGACACTTGAGAGGGAAGAGGACTCTGCCTGGTACTGTGAGGCGCAGCGGGACCCCCGCTCTCCGCCTGGGTTGGGGGTCTGACGCGAGTTCACGTGCACGCGTGAGTGTGGCCAAGTGCACGTGACGCAGGCCAGCTCTCAGGTGCTGGGAGGGGGGCCTCCCGACTCCGCCTCCCCCGCCCCCTCCCACCTCTGAACCCCAAGGCTGCAGGAGACGGTGGGGCAGCTGGGGGACAGGTGCCTGCCTGGCCCGAGGGGAAGCCACCCCAGGTAGAATCCCGAGGCAGGCCCAGGACTCACAAACCTGGGCAGCCCCTGGGGGGCAAGGAAGGGCCCTGGCCAGGGAACCAGCAGGGACAAAAGGACCCAAAAGGCTCTCACACTCCCATACGCGTGCACACTCACAGGCACACACGTGTGCACCCCCACAGAACAGTACACCTCATCTCTCACTCAAAGCAGGCCAACCAGCTCTCCAGAAACTTCCGCTGCCCGGGTCTTTTCACTCCACGGGGAGCATCGCTCCCACATGGCCGAGGCTGTCTGGCCCAGGAACGGAAACCCCAGGCCCTCGGGGGCATCCTCGCCAGAGCCCTGGGACAGCCAGAGCGAGAGCAGCTGCTGTCCTTTCTGGAAGGGGCCTCAGCTGCTCATGGAGGCTGGTCACGCCCCTGTCAATCCCTGTCCAGCCCTCTCCTGAGCCTGTGGGGACGCCAGGCACTGAGGGAGCCAGGGCTGGGAGCAGGCAGGGCCACACACCCAGGCATGTCCTCCCTCACCAGCAGCGGGCCCATCCGGGGACAGGGGCTCCCTCAGAGGGAGCTTTCATGGGTCCACTCCCATGCTGTTTATCTTCCGCAGGCTGTTGTTCCCCAGGATGAGGGCCTGGAGCTCCCTCAAGCCCCGGACCCCTCGGCTCAGGCTGGGAAGTCCCCGCTTCACCCCTCAGACAGCGGGAGGAGCCCCAGGGCCAGATCCGCAGCCGCTGCACTCCCAGGGACCCTGGCTGGGGTCCCGGGCCTGGAGCACAACCAGGCCCGCGGCAGCTCCGGGAGGGCAGAGACGGCTCCGAGACGCACAGAGCTCACCGCCTGTTTAACGACGAACCCCACCAAGCAGGCGGGAGCGTCGTCTCGCAGACTCTCTCCAGCAAGGCCGAGCCCATCGACTGCCGTCAGGAGCCCGGGGCCATCAGCTTCACGAGCAGCGCCCGCAAGGTCGGTGCAAGCCGCGGGCAGGGCCAGGGCCCGGGAGCCAGCATGGCTGCGGGGACAGGCGGGGCAGGTCCTCAGGAAGCACCTGGCGAGGGAGAGGACCGCGCGGCCGCCCCTCGCCGCTCTCCACCTGCGGGAGCCAAGGACGGCTGTGCCCCTCGGTGGGCGCAGAGTCCCCACACACGCGCCGCCCTGGAGGGCAAGTGAAGGCCTGAAGGTGGGGTTCGAGGCAACCTCAATGGCCGGGACACCCCGTAAAGGCCCCAGCGACAGAAGCCCACCACACGCTCCCCGCGTGGCCACGGGCTGAGAACCTGCCCGGGTTCATGCCCCGTCTCCAGGCGGCTGGTTCCTGGACCGCTCGGTGCCACCTGACTCCCGAGGCCCGAGCCCCAAGGCCGTGGCCCTGGGCCCCCTCCTAGGACCACAGCCCCCTTGGCGCTGCAGGAGCCCGCATCCAGGAGGCCAGGGTCAGTCCTGGGTCCCAGCGCACTGCCCAGCCTCAAGCAAGGCACCCGCCTCTCTGGCCTCCTCGGTTCTGCACACACTGGGAACAGCCCCTCGAGCCCTTCAGACCCCGACACTCAACTTCCAGGTGCTGCTTCTGGAAGCTGGAAGACCAGGCCAGCCAGAGACATTCTCCGGCCCCACCCGGCTCCTCACGGGGAGGCCCACGTTTCTCCCAGCCTCCCACCGCCATGCTGGCCCCCGGCCGGCCTCTCCTGGCCTCCCCCGTCTGAGGGGGCCGGGGCAGGGGGCAGCTGCGGTGGGAGCCCGGGAGCCCACCGCAGCCAGCTGCTCTGCCGCCGACACCCCGAGGTAATGGGTTCCAGACACGGCCGGTGCAGGAGGAGGGAGCCCCGCACCCGCTGAGGAAGCTGGACGTGGGATTCCTGAGCCCATGCCAAGGCCCGTGGCCCGGGGAGGGGCAGCAAGCCGTGCTGTGGGAGAGGAGAGGCCGCTCCCCTGCCCACACATCAGAGACCACCCAGGCGGCGCAGATGGAGACACCCCCACCGCGGACCACGGCCCCCCCGCTGGGGCCCCGGCATCTCTGAGCCTCAACGTCCCCTCTGGGACTGGCAAGACGCCTCTCCTGAGGCTGCCACCGAAGCCCCTGGGGGCTGGGCTGAGATGCTGGGGACACGTCAACCCCCACCCCCCAGAAAGAAACAGGCGCAAGCAGACTCCAGACAAGACCCCGGGTCTTAAGGCCCCAGCTGAGACAGACAGCGCTCCTAGAACCCACCGCCCGACCCTCCAACTCGCAGAGGGCCCAGCTTCATTGCTGCGCCTCTGTGCGCACCTCCATGGCGGGCCCAGCCCCCCACCCCACACAGGACCCTTCTCACAAATTGGGCTTGAGCTGGGCAGGACGACGGGGGGTGCTTTCTGCCCGACACAGCTTCCCTTCCTTCTACGGAGCAGCCAAGTGCCCCTCCTTTAGTCAGCCTGGCCCCTTGGAGCCACCCCTGGCCAGGGTTTGGAGCCACCCCTGGCCAGGGTTTGGAGCCACCAAGGACAGACGTAAAACTGGTCCAACTGTCCCACTGAGCAACGGTGAGGACCCAGTCCATGCACAACCCAAGCCGCTGGGCCTGGCACCCTGCCTCACCCAGCTAGCAACGGCTAAGGCTGGGGGCCCAGCCGCACACTGCACCAGAACGCAGCCCGCACGGAGGCCGGAGCGGCAGAGCCGCAGATAAGCCAGGACCACTTAGGTCTCACGCAGGAACACGGGGGGCGGCTGCTTTTCTCGGGAGCAGGTGTACCTGCCAAATTCCGTCCACCCGGAGGGGGTTGGCTCGCGCTCTAGGTGCACCCAGGACTTGGGCTCCTCGGCTCACCCACCTGGGCACCAATGCCCCCCAAAGGAAGCAGCAGACGGACGCAGGGGCTTCAACCAGGGACGGGCGGGCTGCTAGGGTGTGGCGCTGAGTCTCCATCTCTTTATCCTTAAGGGGGGCTCCCGAGAGGACCCCACAAGATGCTTTCCCAAGGCCAGGTGCACAGCCAGCAGCCTGACCCCGGCAATGTTCCCCACCCAGACCTGCACCGCCTTCACCACAGAAAATGCCCCCAGACACCGCACAGCTCTCACACACAGGGGACGGGGACAGGGCACAGCCCTCTCAAGACTGTCTCCTATGTGAGAGGTAGGGTATGCAGAAGGCAAGGGATGGACATCCTCGTCTATAATGTTCAAAAGGCCAAGACCACCAGCAGGGCCAAGATGCTGGCCCCACCTTGGGCACTCGGAGCCCACACGCCCAGAACCAGGGGAGACCCCAGCTGGGTCCCAGACGGCCCCAAGGTCACCACAGGCATACCTGGGCAAAGCACAGTCCTATAGATGGTCTCACCCAAACTCCCAGAGCACCCTACGGCCACCACTTCCCTGCCCCTGCCTGGCAGACCCCAGCCCAGGTCACCTCCAGCAAGAAGCCACCTAGAGTGCCCGGGGGAGGCCAAGGCCAGGCAGGCCTCAGCTTCCAAGCTGTAAACTGCTGGGACCCATGACGGGGCTGCTGTCATTACCGTCCACAAAGACACCAACCCCAGCCTTTCCTGGAGCCTCGTAGCAGATCAGCCACGGCTCCCAGTGCCCACACGTGGGATGCTCGCCCAGCCTTCTGCCCTGCCCACCCTCAGGGCCTCTGCACCGTGTCCCCGGACACCCAGATCTCACAAACAAGACACTGCGGAGCTCGGAAGCCCGGCTCAACGAGATGTCTTCATTCAGCCGGAGACTTAGAGGGAAGACGCGATCAGTCCCAACAGCACCGCGCGGTCTAGAGAGCCGGCAGGAGGAGGAGCGTGGGAGGAGGAGAAACCACCGTCGCTCAGAATGAGCTGGGGTTTTTCTAGCTGGAAAGTTCTTAAGAAAGGCTTTTCCCCACACCGCTAAAACAAGGTGAGCGGATGAAGTAGGGGACCCAAGGCCCACTCACAAGTCACAGGGCCGCACCTGCCTGAAAGCCATCCCCCACCCCCAGCCATCGGCGCCGGAGAGCGGGCGCTGCCCTGGACATGGGGGTGCTCTGGGCGGCAGAAAGACCGCGCCGGACGGACGGGCAGCTGCACCAGGGTATCAGCCGAGCACAGACGTGCACGGAGGACCCGGCCTGGTGTGGACGCAGGGCTCTGGGTGGCGTCCTCAACACCACGTCATGCGGCCCTCTGGCCAGGCGCACCACCTGGGACCCTCCTGGAAGTGCTGCCAGCAAGTCCCAGAGGCCAGACAGCAGCAAAGGGCTGCGCAGACACAGGAGCCCCTGCAGGGGTGAGGGGCGAGAGCCTGCAAGTGGGGCCACCCCAGGTCCACCAGGCGCTCAGATGGGAAACCAGCGAGGTGTGAAATTAGCTGACCCTCGAAACGGATGCCTTCCTCCCCTCCCCACCGGCAGAGAAGGGGCGGCTGCGCGGCCCGTGGGCTCCGCGGGGTGGGGGACGCCTCTGGAGCCACCGCGCCCTGGCTGCACATGGGGGGAGAGAGCGAGGAGGTCCTGCTGCCCACGGGGCTGCGGCCGTCACTCAGGTTCCATCCATCACCGGACACGGTGACCCCCGGGAGGGTCTGTGTCCCTGGGCAAAGCGCTGCAGAAATGAGCACCCAGCACCCCCAGGAGGGGAAGGGGTGGGAGAGCGGTGCACCAGCTGCACCAGCGGAGCTCCAGCAGGAAGAGACTGGTGCAGGAGGGCGGCGGGGTGAGGGCACAGGCGTGCGGTGAAGCGAGGCAAGGTCCTCCAGCCGGGCTCGGCCTCAGCTGACGAGGGGCACACGGGAAGCAGTGGTGGGCTCGGCTCCAGGGCACAGCCTGAGTCTCGCTCTGGCGGGGCCCGGGGTCTCCCTGCTCAGGGGACTGGCTGCAGGTGCCTCCGTGCCCAGCCCAGCACCTGGCTTGGGGGAGATGCTCCAGAAGCTCCGAAGGGGGCTCTGCCACCTCGAACTACGTCATACATTCATGCAGCGTGCCCCACGGAGGCTGCTGGGCGCATGGTAGCCCCAAGGCCAGCCCGGCTCCTGCCCTCTCCAGGCTCACAGCCAGGTGGGGACAAGCCACCCAAATCACGGAGTCTGGGACACAAGGAAGAAACGCTAGGGGCTGCAGCAGCTTCCAATGGGGGCCCCAACTTGGGCAAGGGGTGCAAGAGAGGTCTCCGCCCTAGGCAGAGACCTCTGCCCAAGAAAGGCACAAGGAGTGAGAGCCCCCTGTGGGGGCGGTCTGGGCTGGGGGACGCCTGTACCTGCACCGGGGCTCCAGGCTGGGCAGGGGCTGGAAGACGCAGGGTTGGCCGAGGGGGGATGGGGACCCACTGAAGGCATGGGGGGACGGTGGCACCACAGCACGGACACGCACAGCTTAGCCTTCGGAGCCCCGTCCCCTCCCAACCCAACCGACAGAAGTGGGACGAAGGCCAGGAGAGGGCCACAGCCGGAGCTCCTCTCACCAGTGGGTTGGAGGGGGCTGGCAAGCTCACTGACCACATGGTGGAGGGCTGACCCTACAGGAGCTGAGCCTCCAGCCCATCAAGGCAGCAAGAACACCCCAGCTCCCAAGGGTGCTCGCTGCAGAGGACAGGCACTGCTCTCCCCAGTCTGTAGACCGGGAACGGAGTCCCTGACACGGGTCAGACCCAGAGGACACCAAAGGCACTCGGGCTCTAAGCGCTTGCTCCACAACCGTCCACCAGCAATGGAGGGCAGCCCTGAGAGCCACAGGCCTGTTCCCAAACAAGGAACCTCTGGAGTCCCTCGGATTTTAATCAGAGTCGTTAGGCGCCTGCCCGGCAGTCAGGAAACACACATTACAGAACGAAAAAGCTCGTTACCAACACATGACGGCACCACCACTGAGGGCGCGGAGTCGCTGAGGGACCGTGCTGGGAGCATTCAGTCCCCAGGAACCCCAACACTTCCGTGCCCTCAGGCCTGGGTGTCACCCGCACCCACCCGCCTGCCCATCGGATGGACGGAGGCTGGACAGAGCAGGGAGACGAGGACAGGGTGGGACGCACAGGACAGTGGGACAGGTCCTCAAACTTGCCTCTGCACATAGTAGGCCCTCAGCTGGAGCTGGTCATGGGACCGAGGGCAGTGACCAGGAGGGGACGCGAACAGCAGAGAGGCAGCCACCCGCCTGCAAGGAGGCCTCAGTTTCCCCATCTGTGAAATAAGAACATTAAACAGGATCTCCAAGTTCCCCTCTAGTTCTGGGACCAGGTGCCAGACTCAGAGAAAGTTCCAGAATCGTTAGCTGATAAATCAGCAAAACAGTTACTACGTGAATTTGATGAGTCAGATGGCAGGGCACGTGGGAAAGTCAAGTCTGACACCAAAAGGCCCACTCTCTCCCATCAGATAAGATCCGAGCAGAGCCGGGGAGAGAAGGTGCTTCCCAAAGGGAGCCATGGGCCCAAGCCAGGCACAGTGTGGGGCTCCTTTGGCAGGAGGCACCCCAGGAACCTTGTCAGCCTCCCTGGATTCCAAGACCACCCAGATGGGGCTCCTGGACCCCAGACCAGGAAGCCAGGGCTCAGCTGGGTCTCTGACAGCCACTGGGGAAGGAACCCCCTCCCCCAGCCTTCCCTGGCACAGACAGCAGTCCTGGGCCCAGCGCCCCCTGACATGGGCCCTACTTCAGCCCCAGGTCTACCCTCCAGCCCAGGGGGAGGCCCCAGGCCGGGGCCCTGTTGGGGGCAGCTTCCCCAGGAGAGTCAGGCCAGCGCTCCTCACCCAGCGACCCCAGATCCCAGGCCTGGCCCCGCACAAGGCAGGCCCAGGGGCCAAAGCACCTCCTTCCCCGCCCAGGACCCGTGGCCCGAGAACGTTGGGCAGAGCCGGGCTCCGCCACGAGCCACCGCGGCAACAGCTTCCAGACGGGCCCTGGGCCCACGCTGTCTCCATGCCCACCCTCGAACCTGCGGCTGGTGCAGGGCCACGGGGCACGATCTCGTGACCCACAGGGGTGAGAGCGGGAAGGAACAGCTGCTTCCTGCCTGCTCTGCCCCCGCCCGTGGCGACAAACAAATGTGCAGCATGTCCCAGCCAGGCGCCGTTCCCGCACCCCACGGCCGGTCGGGGTGACCCGCAGCTCCCGGCCCAGCCCAGCGACCCTGGGACGCCCCCAGGCAAGACACAGAGAGAGCCGGGCCTTAAGCAAAGGCCCCTCCAGGAGGAAACCAGCTCGGGCAACAACATCTGTTCCACTGGCCCTCCTGGCTCCCTCCCCCGTGGCCAGCCCCGGGACCCCGGCGGCGCCAGAACCTTCCCCTGCCCTTCAGGGGGGCGATGAACCCCTTCCCTTCCCAGGCCAGGCCCGCCCAGAGCCCAGCCAGGCTGCTCTGCCCAAGAGGGAAACAGACAGGGGCAGCCTGGGACCAGAGCACCAAGGCCGTCAGGGGACCTTCCAAACCCCAGCGGGAGTGGGGGTACAGCCCGCCCCCTGCTCCCACCAGGGCTCAACCCTAGCTTGTTCTGGACCCCAGGGCCATGTGGACCCCGCCCTCTCCTGGGATTCAGGTCACAAATGACTACTGGGGTTTTTTTTGACTGTTACTAGCAAAGTGAGTGAGGGGTCTTCATCAACCCAGGAAAATTAATCCAGGCCCACTGATGGGGACAGGCTCGTTAGCCACCTCCCCCAGGGTCCCACCCTTCACAGCCCAGCATCTCCAGCGGACACAACCACACTCAGTGTCCCCTGAGAGGAGGATGAGGGGCTGGGGCACTGGGGCTGGGAGGAGGGCGGTCGCCCGGGCAGGAGCACCGGAGAGAGACTACAGGCAGGAGGAAAGGGAAGGAAGCCGGGAGAGTAAAGTGCCTGGTGGGGGAACGGGGCGGGGGGGGGGGGGGGGGGGGGGGGCCCGGCGGCCACCACTGTGACTAATTAGCTCATTACTGCCGGATAATTATGTCAGGGCAGGCTCCAAAACACAAGAGGCCCCGGGGTAGCCCTGTTAGAGCCACTGAGCCCGCATGCCCTTACCAGGCTCTGCACGCCCTTGGGTGCCCACTGCTGGGCCTCAGTCTCCCCCAGTTGCATAGTGACTTCAGTGGCTTTCAAATTTGGCCCTAAGACACGCTCAGATGGAGCAGGGAACCCCCAGAGCCCAACCAAAAAGGCACACTCACCCCTCTCACCCTAGATGGCCAAGGACAGCTCTTCAAGGCCGTTTCTGCACTCCAGGCCTCACCTGGCCTCTGCCCAGGCTCCCACTCTCTCGCCGCAGACCCTGTCTCCTCCTGGGCCTCACCCCACGCTTCTCCTGCAGCTGGGAGTGCTCAGTCAACACCCCCGGAACTGCACGGGCCCCTCTGCCGTGGCCCGGGCGAGGGAGAGGCAAGGCCCACGGGGGTACCCTCTGCACCTCTTCCTTCCACCCGTCCTGGGACCCCCACGCCTTCCTGCGCTCACCATGACCGACTGCAAGGCTCCAGGCCCTCCGCCCGCCTGTGCAGTCTGCTCTCGCACACAGGCCATGCTCAGACCTGCCAACACTCCCGAGGCGGCCGCTGCCGTCTCCCGGAGACCCCAGCCCTGGCTCAGGCCCACCCCGGGAACAGCCGGTCTCTGGCAGGATGGAGCGCCCTGCCGGGTCCCGCTGACCACCTGGTCCGGGAGGAGGCTGGGGGACAGCCCGAGGCAGTGCGGCTCTCCGAGCCACACCCAAAGTGAAGCCTGGAAAGCTGGATCCCTGGATTCCTGAAGAACTCTGGGCACTGGGCCCGTGGGTTCCGCACACAAGGCGCCCACGATCCTCCAGACCTCGGGTGGGGCCTCTGCGACCTCCCAGCTCTGGACCTCCCAGCGCAAACCCAGAACCCCTCCCTCACCTTCGGGCCTTTGCAGATGCTGTTCCCTCGTCCGGACCTGCCGACGGTTGCCTCTTCCAGGAAGCCCCCCCAAAAACTCCACCCCAGCCCAGGCCTACGGAGGCCTTTCCCCAGGATGGCAGCTGCCCAGCTCCTACCCCTCACCCCAGCTATACTCCATACCCTCACCTACCTCCTGCCCAAATGTGGCTGCTGACGGGCCTCCTGCCCAATTCACGGCTCATCAGGTCAGGGTCCTCGTGAGGCGAGGACACCCAGGCTGGGCTGGGCAGGGCCTGCCGTCTCAGCTCTGACCAGGGTAAGAGCTCACACTGCACCAGGGACTTGGGCTGGGGCCAGTGCACCGGGACGGCCCTCATGGCAGCAACGCGGGGCCTCCCATGGGGACGACTGGGAAGGGGATGACAACCAGGGTCTGTCCGTGGAAACAGCTGGGAGCATCACACCTCATCCCAGCCACGCCCCACAGTGCCAGAAAGAGCCTGCGGCCACCCACGACTGGCATCCCCGCCAGGTCCCCATGTTCCCCGGGGCACGGTGGACAGCTAAATTTTCCCCAGCTCTCCACGGGGGGCCCAGGTCACAGTTGGTATTTTCTGCCTCCTCCTTGGCTGTCACTTCTCCCTGAACTCAGGTTTGCGGCAGACTGTCCCCAAGCTCTTGTCCTACGATAAGACAGGTGAAAGGTCACCAGGGCAAACTGATAGACTTATGAAGAAACCATGATTTTTACCAACGTTTCTAAGAACATAGGCTCCGACCTGATGGAAGCCCTTTCTGCCCACTTCTGGCCCGCGTCTGTGTTCCAGAAGGTTCTGGTTCCCAGAAATCTGACTTCTGGTTAAGTAGGGCATTTTCTACCTAAAATCTGCTCTTGATGGTGTCCACCATGGCCACTCCCTTGAATGCCAGGGCCACAGAGGGGGGAGGGTGGGCAGGACGGTCCACTGAGACCTCGGAATCCGCCACCCTCCCCACTGACACGGCCATGCCCGGGCCTGGGCTCACTGCGAACCATCCCAGCAGAGAGGCAGAGCTCTTTCACCCTCCACCCCGCACCCCTCCAGGGAAGCACCTGACAGGACAGCTACAGGAGCAGGGCCAAGGCGGGACCCAGCTCCTCGCAAAGCCCCCTTTCCCAGGACCCGCCAGGAGCCCAGCTAAGCAGACAGGCAGCAGCCGCCCGCGCCCAGGCAGTGACCTCCGGCCAAGTTCTCCCCTCCGCCTGGGGCAGGAACCAAACCCGTCCGACGGGCCCAGACACTCCCGCACCTGGTGACTATCTGTTCCATCACTTTTCTCTGCGGCAGCAAGACAGCCGTTGCGACCGGCTGCGTGCGGGCAGATAAGGAGACTCAGGCTGGGGGCAGGGGGCTGGGGGCTGGGGGTAGAGTCTTGTTTTGTTTTGTTTCTGCCCTCACTGGGCCTCCCCGGCTCCCCAGCCCTGCACAGGGCAGGAGGCTTCCCGGGGGTGCCCCACAGGGGCCTGGGCGCTGGCGCTCGGGGCCGCCTGCCTGCTGGGTGCTGGGCTGGGAGGAGGCAGCTAGGGGGGCCCCAGGGAGACGCCCTCCGTCACGGGGTGGGGGGGGTTGAGCTGTCTGCAGGGCAGGGGGAGGCTGGGGCAGGGTGGCCGTACCCCGCCTCCCGACAAAGCCACTATTTCCCAACTGCAGGACAAACACGCCACCAGCCACACTGTGACCTTCCCTTCCAGAAGGGCCGTGATGAGAAAGTCCACCATTCCCAGTCCGTGCCTCAAGGGGGTCCTGTCCGAGCCACTGACCAGGATCATCATGACCACGTGCCTGGCACCTGAGGCTCTCAGGCCCTTCACGGGGTAGAGGGAGACGGGGACACGCGCCCTTGGGTGAGGCACTAACTGTCCCCCAGCCCTCCCTGGGTAGAGGGTGGTCCGGCCTAGCTGCCCTCACGGGTGGGGGTCTGTACACAGTCAGAGTGCACACTGCGGTCCCTCGGCCCCCAGGCCCAGCCATCCATCAGGAATCTTCCTCACGAGCCTGGCCCGACTCCCATGTCCTACCAGGTGTGAGCTAGACAATTCTTTGCTGCTTTACAAAAACCCAAGATAGGACGTTTTCCCCCATTTCACTCTGGGGGAAAGCGAGGCTCAGAGTGACTTGCCCGGGCCTCTGCTCCCCGGTGGGGCAGGGGGGGTGGTCACCCACAACAGCCTGACACAGTCCACAGGGTTGGGGACCGGGAAGTCGGGTGGGAGCGCGGCCACTTCCCAAGAAGCAGCCCCCTGGCCCCAGCCCCCCAGGGTAGGAGGCAAGAAAGCCCAGCCCAGCAGGGTTCATGTTCTCCCCGCCAGCAACCCGCGGGCGACACAGCCCTGCCTCTCTGGGGACGACATCGAGGCCCAGCAGCCATCCCAGAGAGCAAACCCCCAGTTCCCTGGAACCAGGGTGCCACAGAGCTTTCCAGAACACGCGGAATCCTGGGCAGACACTGCCCAGGGCCGTGGGAGAAAGTCCCCAGCCACACCGCAGGCTGTATGATGACTGCGAACCTACCTGCCTCTGGGTGTTACCAGGACCTGGTGGCCCTCTAGGCCCGAGATGGCAGATGACAGAAGCTGGGTACCTCCCCCACCCTCAGCAGCCCTCACGGGGCCCTGGCCAGCCACGTGCGGTCTTCTCTCTCCTTCCGCGCTCCACTGCCCTCCTCGACCTCCACTGTGCCTCTCCTCCCCACCCCACGGAGACAAGAAGCCCAGTGAGAAACTGACAAGCAGGAAGCCCCCGCCCCCCGCCCAGGCCCTGCGGAGCCCTGAGCACCGCTCACCAGCCCAACCCCCCTGAGGGCAAACCAGGAGGCTGAGGCCAAGAGGGGTGGGAACGGGACTGTTGCCTGATGCCTCCGGGACCCACACTGAGGGTCGGGCCGGTTTGGCTAACAGTGCTGGGCAGGCTGGCCAGGACCTGCGGGACAAGGGCTCCCGTCCCCTCCAAGGTGGCCTTCCCCCGGGGCCCTGCTGGGAAGCTCAAACCGGCTGGCCCGCCCAGCGCTGCCCACACCGACCCACAAGCCCACAGATCCCACACCTCTTTCAGGTGAGGTCAGACCCCGGGGGAGCAAAGAGTCAGACACAAGCGCCAAGGACACAGAGAATGGCTCACGGATGCCCAGCCAGAGCCCCATCCAGACCCCAAGGGCCAACTTGGGCAGATGAGAGAGGAAGGCACATTCTCCCTGGAAGTGTGTCCTGGGCCTTTCTGTAACTGACACCTCACTCGTGCAGCCCTCTGAGAACGGGGGCCAGCCCCTGGGGGTCCCTCTGGTCCAACGCCCCCAGAACTCTGGGGCAGCCTCCCAAACTCCCCGGTGAGACTTCCTGGGGCCCTCAAGGCCGTCCAAAGCCCGGAAGGCCCGTGGAAGCCGGAAAGTGAGAGCGCACAGGTCTACGGAGGGAAGCCACTGACAGAGAACGCAGATAACCGTCTTCTGAGGCACACGAGGGCCTGGGACCCGGGAGGGAGGTCTGACCCAGATCTGAGACTTCACAGCAACGACACAGCAACAAGACTTAACACCTCCCCTGACGCCGACACCCGCGAAGCTGTGCACGCACGGAGCCGGGAGGAGGGGAGCGCCCCGTGGATGCGGCCCCCGTGCGCCCATGGGCCTCCACCTGATCACATGCGGGGACCACCAGGGAGCCCCGGGAAGCCCCAGCGCCCAGGCACCGCCCCAGGGCTGCGGGTCTGGTGGTCTGGGGTGTGGCCCGAGCCAGGGGCTTCACAGGGTCCCGCGCTGGCCCTGACACGCGGCCGGCCAGTGCACAGCTGTGGTGAATGGGGTCGATGCGTTCGCCCCTGCACACCGCAGACCCCACCAGCCTTCCATGCCTGGCTGCTCCCCGAGAGAGAACAGGGCGCCATTACTCAGCTCCCGTGGAGGGGCCCCCGGGGAGGCACAGGGAGAGGCGTGGCAGGAGGCCACTGACCCAGGCCAGCCCGGCACGGCACGTGCGTCCTCCCGTCCCATCCTCCCGGGTGGACGCCATGCACCCGCCACAGCACGGCTCACTCTCAGGACCCAGAGTCGTCGCCCTGGCGCCCCACCCACTCCGCCAACTGGAGCAGGAATGCCAGCCACACGCGTCTCTACCTGCCCAGGGGTTTTACAGAGACAAGAGCACTCAGGGAGTGAGTCCTGGCCCCCTTCCTTCCCGGGCCCAGGGAGCACCCCGTCCCCATCCAAGCTAGCGTCTTGGGCATGCTCCCCCAAATGCAGGGGAAGCCTCTGCGCTCACCCCCAGCACGGTCTGTGGGGACGCTCAGAGCTGCCCCGGGGTCTTGCCAACATCGCCCCGACCAACAGAAGTCAGGAATCGCAGATCACAGGTGGCCTCACTTCCCCAAAAGGGACACCAGCCCCGTAAGTGATTCACGTGCCGAAGGCACCCCCTCCCTTCCCAAGGTCCGGCATCGCCACAGAGAAGACACCTTGAGCCTCCTGCCCAGAGACGGACCAGGATGGGGCAGACCACCTGTGGACCCGGGGAGGGGGAGGCCCAGGCACCGCCTTCGGGAGGACAGGAAGGCTCCATGCGCACTGGGGAAACCCAGACCCCAAGAAGTGGACAGCGCATCACTGGGCAACGCCAGGACTCTGGAAAGCCGGCGATGGTCTACTCAAAGGCAGGAATGCCTGTGGCTCGGCCTCGAGAAGGGAGACCGGCCCAGCACGCACAGGTGTGAGCACATCTTCGTGCAGACAGATATGTGCACACAGGGCCGAGGTGAGCAAGCACACAGCCCAGGCCACCGGGGCTCGCGGGGCCCCCACAGCCAAGGGCCGCCAGAAACTCCACCTTCGCAGGAAATCTGAGAACACGCCCCCAGGAGCCCTCCACCCCTTTAAGAGAACAAGCGCGATCGCCCCCGCTGAGCCTGCTCCGTGGGTGTCCGGCCCCCAGGAACCCCAGCGACAGGCCTGACCCTCCCGGTGCACAACACGGCCAGGGGCACCACGCTCGGCCACCCAATCCGCAGCACCCAGCCCGGTGTGCACTGCCCCGTGATGCCCCCACAGCGAGCAGAGCGGAGCCCCCAGGGAGAGACAAAAGACCGGGAGAAGCCGGGACCGCGTACTCACTGTCGCGCGTGGAGGGGAGAGCGAAGGGGCTCCAGCACCTCAGGCGACTCAGTTCCCACCTCCCCCGCCCCAGAGAGGCGGGCAGAGGCCTCACTCAGCATCCCCGCAGGGAGCGGGGCACCCCTGCCTCACAGCTGACCGTGCCCGACAGTGAGCAGCCCCTCTCTGCGCCCTGCGGGGAGGGGACCGAGCATGGCGCTGCTCCCCCACGCTGTTGCTGTTGCCGCACGCCGGCCCCCAGCCAACCCCGCAGCACCTGCCCCTGGGGGAAGGGACGCCCCGAGTCCAGCCGGCCCGCCGAGGAGCAGAGCCGCTGCGGCACCGTCAGCGGCCGGACCAGCTCCGATCCGATCCCCCGAAGGAAAACAAGTGAGACGCAGCAGGAGAGTGGCGGGAGGCTGGGTGGTCCAGACACGCGCCTTGGGCAGTCTGCTGCCTGGCGAGTGGCCACTTCTGCCTGCTGCTGGGCAGGAGTGAGACGGGGAGGAGCAGGGCAGCACTGCCAAGCCCTGCGCTGCCTGCCTGGGGGCCTGGAGTAGGGCCCCTGCATCCTCCTCCCTGGGGCCGATGCTCCTGGGGCCCTGATGTGGCTTCTCAGAGCCCGGGGGGCCCTGGCAAGCAGCTGCCACTGCCCTGTCCTCCTCGTCCAGCGCACCCGCCAGGGCTTCCAACACGCCCACCTGCAGGGGCACTGGCCATCGGGGCCTGGAGGCCTGTGTCAGCCGGCCGGCCCGTCTTGTCGTGCCTGCCACCTGGGCAGCCCCAGGAAAGGGCCCCTCCTCAGCCCCAGGGCCCAGAACACTGTCCCCTCACTGCGACCAAGACTGGCCTACCCCTCACACACCACTGCCGGGACCCTCGCGAGCCCCACGCTGTCTGCGGGACCTCAGGGCTCCAACCCCCCGGGCACCCGGCCGCGCAAACACGGCAGGGCTCCAGATGAGTGGGCAGCCAGACCTCAGCCACCCAGCCCTGCCCAGCCCCGCACGCGCACACGCACACGCACACACGCGCACAAGGAGACCAGACACCCCCAGCCCTACACACACGCACAGACCAGATCTCCCGCAGCAACACCCACGCCTGCCCACGCCCCAGGCACAGCCACAGCCTCTGCGTGGCCCCCGCACGCCAGCTCTGACAAACCCTCCTGTGCCCGTTCACCTCTCATTCTGAGGGTCAAAATTCACTCACGGCAGCCGATGGCTGATTACACCTCGACCTTAATGAGAGAAGGCCGCGGAATGGCATTTTAAACCACAACGCCATTTCTAATTGACGTGGCTCTGTCACCAGGAAAAACACTCCAGCCTGACACAGGAGCCGCGCCCGCCCCTGCCCTCCCCGAGCCGTGGACGGTTCAGCTTCAATTTTTAATCCGTTGATGAAATATTCACGGGCTGGGGAGGGGCTCACATTTCCCGAGGTGTTGGACCCCTGCCCTCTCCAGGGGCTCCCTGAGCCCGGAGGACACCGAGTTTGGGGTAACAAAATCAGGGCCGGCCGGCGGGACAGAGCCCACAGGGTGGGGGCCAGACACCTGCCCCCCCCACAGCCAGCACCCTGCATGTCCCCGGGGCCACAGTGCCTTCCTTCCCTGTGTCCCTGCTCTGGGTGCGTCACAAACCCTGCTGCTGGTCAGGGGCCTCTGGCGGGTAAGTCCTGCCAGAAAGACACTGTGGCCCAACGTCACCAGCCGTGACCCCTGGCCCCAGTCCTGCCGTGGCAGGACCTCCACGGCCGGCTCAACCCTCCAGAAGGACCAGCCCTGTCCCCAGCACTCTACTTCCTAAGCAAAACGTCCAGGTCCCTGGCCCCTAATGCTGGGACGACCCCACATGCGGGCAGGTACACCTTGAGGCTACAGAAGCCTCTCTTGAAGGCTGAGAGGGCTGCCCCGGGATCCCAGAAGGGGACACTGAGGCAGGAGAGGAGTAGCTCTGCCCACCCTCACCGAGGAGCAGGAGCACAGCCAGGTGGGAAAGGCACGTGACGCCCTGGTCCCGTCACAGAGCCACCGCACGGCCAGAGCCTATGAGGGGCGGCGCGTCAACGTCTGGCACAGGCCCGGGACCCCCAACTCCCTGGGAAGTGTCCCCGCGTGCAGCGTGCAGGGCAAGGACGGCTGGCCCACCTCCCTCCCACCTCCGCCTCTCAGCAAAGAAAAAAACCGTCCCAAAGGCACAGAAGCCATGTGTGGCCAGGAGACCCCCACCCTGAGGAGGAGGAGGAGAAGGACAGGCGGAGAGGGCCCCGGCCTCAGCCCCAGCCGGACGCCAAGAGCAGGGCTCCCCGCGCAGCAAGTGCCTTCTGTTCCCCGCCTAGATTTGCAGTGAGCCGGGGACGGAGGCCACAATCGTCCCGGTGCCATCAGGCAGGGCAGAAACCACAGGCCCCTAAGAGGGAGCCCGAGCCTCTCCGCAGGCAGCCCCCCGGGAGCCTCTAGCTGCCCACATGCGGTCCCCGTGGCTCTGCACCCTCCTTTACGCGCAAGGGAACTGAGGCACAGAGGGCCGCCCAGAGCTCCAGCTGGTAGAGCCCAGGGGCTCGAGGCCGAGGCTGGGCTTAGTGCTCTGCTCCGCAGCGCCCGTCCCGAGGGACTCCCCGAGGCCCGCCCCCACCCCCAGCCTCGCTCCCTCCCCGCCTCCGGCTGGGTGAGCCGGACCCAGCACGGCTGCCCTGTAGCCCCGACAGCTCGTCTGATCAAAGCACGGGGGGCAGGACGCCTCCCGGGTCCCGGGGCCAAGAAGCCGGCCCAGCCCTCTGCTGGGCCTGCTCTTCCTGACCCCAGGCCTGCATGTGCTCTGGGTGGGGGCTGAGCTGGGGTCCGGGGTCTGGGGCATGGCGAAGGACGCGCGGGAGGACAGGCCGGGCCGGGAGGAGAGGGAAGCGCTGAAGGCAGAACGCGATGCTGTCCACGAAGCTCCGTCGCAAGCACCCCGCCCGCCCGCCCCCTGCACAGCACCCCCCGGGAGCGGCCTTTCCCCACTCCGGGGACTCATGGGCACGCAGCTGTCACTCCCAGCCCAGACCCTCTGGTCACCACCGCCAGGGGCAGGGACTTTGCCCCCCAAGGGCACAACTCAATCAGTCCCAATAAATCTTGGAGAGGTCGAACCTCACCAACACCACTTGGCCCCGGAGGCCGCCCGCCAGCTGGGGCCCAGCTACACACAGCCCACCCAAGCAGCAAGCTGTCCTTCACTCACTCCCAGAGCCCCCCAGAGGCCCTGTCCACGCCCTACTGGTCATCGAGGGATGGCCTCCCCACACACACACCAAACCTGGCCGTGCCCTGCACCCTGGTCAAGGTGCCCCAGGCCCAGAACTGGCCAAAGCAGGACCACCCACTGCGCACCGACCGCACCGACTGTGACCAAGCATAAAGCCCAGGGCAGCGGGGAGAGAAAGGCCCCACAACCCAGCGTCAAGCGTGGTGGCTCCAGGCCCAGCCAGAGCAGGGAGCTGGGGTCTGCAGCTCTGGCCAGATCTTACCCCACTTCCACCCCCCCCCCCCCCCCCCCCCGCTGCCAACCGTGAGCCCAGGGGCAGACCAGGTCCCTGTCGGGGCAGCGGGGCACAGCCCAGCACCCCCCCCCCCCCCCCCCACGCATGCGGGCCCCCCCTCAAGGGTCCCCAACGTGCCCCCACCCCCGGAGCCTCTCTCGGTGACAAGACACCATCACTGTCACTCATGCTCAGCGAAGCTGGTGTCGGGGACAGTTCCACTCTCACTGGGGACTACAAACCCCACAGGGACCAGCCCCGCTGCATGTCCGGCATCCGGGAGGCGTTCTAGCGACAGCGGAGGAACAGGCACGATGGAACCCCAGGACCCTGGGAGTGGTGCGGGTCTCACGTACGGGAGTGTCCTCTCTCAGGAAAGGAGGTGAGGAGAAATCCCCACGGTCTCTGAACTCTGCAGAGCTGGAGCCACAGTGTGTGGTTCCCCTAGCCATGACCCTCGGCCACCTGCAGCAGCGCGCTCCTCTGACTGCCCTAAGCCCCGAGAGCAGCCCGGCCACCCGCGCCCTCCCACGGACACAGTGCTCACCACACCAGCAAAAGCCACAGTGATCCCCGCTGCCACCTGTCCTCACCCTCCAGCCCCCGTCAGCTGACAAAACGCAGCCCCAAGAACATTCTGAGCTCTGACCACAGACCCCGGAGTCCCATGTTTCTCCCTCAAGCCTGGACATCAGTCCAGTCTCCACGCAACCCTGTGCCATCTCGCCATCTAACTGCCCGGCCAGAGCCCTGGACTCCGCCCCTGCCACACCCCACAAATGGCACCCTCCCCCAGGGCCCAAACCTCTCGAGCAGCCCAAGCCCCCAGAACCCCAGCCTGGCCGGTCGCTGTGGCTCTAACTGCGGCCAGGTCCACCAGTGCGCCCTACCTCCTCGGGGCCTCTGGACCACTCTCGCCGGGGACCAGTGTCTCCCAACCTCCACCAGTCCTTGCTCCCTGCTGAGCCCTACAAGGGCTTCCCATAGCTGTCAGGGCAGGCCCAGCAACCCCACCCCCACTGTGCCCCACCTGGCTTTTCCTCCCACCAGCCCTACCTCCTGCCCCCACCTCGGGGCCGGCCCCAGCACCTGCCCCGTACCAACCCTCGCAGCCCAGGCTCACTCCCGAGTCGGGGCCTCGGCACCCCCCAAGCCCGGAGCGCCCTTCCTCCACGGCTCTACCACCTACATCTTCCCCGCTCACGAGCTCACCTCAAACGTCGCCCCCACATACCCGAGACTTGCCCATGGTCAGCACAGGCCCCAGGCGATCCTAGCTGAGCCCCCGAGCTCCTCTGCAGACAGGGGTGCAGGGGTCAGAGCGGAGCCTCATCCCGGGCCTCCCCCCTCAGCAGAGGCCCTGACACTCCCGCGGCAGCGGCCCCTGGCATTCCGGCTCCCCGTGCATCCAGGCAGCGTCTGCCCTGCGCTGTCCGGCCTTCTGGGCTGATGGAGACACCGGGCTCAGGGGCGTGGAGACAAAGGCAGGCTGACCACCAGGAACCTGCAGTTTATCTCGGTCAACACCACGGTGAGCTGGGCCGTCCTCCACCCCGAGATTTACATTTTTATTAAATCACAACGGAAAATTAGAAACATTGTTACTTCCCTCAATCTGTAACCCTTTGTCTGCCAGGCTCTGCACCCAGCTGCCCATGCCATCTACCCCAGGGTGA
The DNA here is from genome assembly GCF_002288905.1 of Enhydra lutris kenyoni. Classification (NCBI taxonomy): domain Eukaryota; kingdom Metazoa; phylum Chordata; class Mammalia; order Carnivora; family Mustelidae; genus Enhydra; species Enhydra lutris. The sequence goes on from NW_019154097.1 coordinate 38,384,848, forward strand.
TTTCAGGGCCCTTCCCCACGGCCTGGATCCGCCTCCACAGTCAGGGGCCCCTCTCTACAAGGCCCAGGGTCCACCCCCACAGTCAGGGGCCCCTCCCTACAAGGCCCAGGGGCCTCCCCCATTGCTGGGGCCCTCCCCTAAAGCCCGGGTCTAGCCCAATACTTCTCAAACCTTCCCCAGTAGCCTCAAGGCAGACAGCACCTGCCCTCAGATCTCAGTTTCCCATTTCTATAAGATGAGAAGAGTCAGGAAGTGGCAGAGTCTTGGCCAGGCCCCCCACTGTTGCCCTTCCACCCAGACACTGCCCCAAGCACCCGGGGCCCCCAAGAGCTCTCGCTACGCAGAGCCCAGCAGTGTTGCAAGGACTGGCCCCCAAAGGCAGCACCTTCCCTTCACCCCTCCCTAAGGTACCCCACTGTCTCCACAAGGTTACCCATGGGAGGAGGCAGAGAACAGGCAGCCGCAGACCCCAAAAGTGCGGCTCAGCCATGTTCTTCCTGCACCTGCTGTGCTGAAGACGTGGGGATGCCAGCGGTCCCTGGGGCACCCAGAGTCCCAGAGCTCACACCCTAGCCAAGGGAACTGACGGGAGCCCCACAACAAACCTTCAGAGGAAAATAAGCAGGCTAGGCTGGCTGAGGGTGACCGTGGGGGAGAGGCCACAGCGGTGGGTGGGGGACACCCAAGTGAGATCAGAAGGGAGAAAACGGGGACCACGGGGCAACATAAGGAAGAGCATTCAGGAGGCAGAGCACGTGCAAAGGCCGTGAGCAGGGAGAGGGCTGGGAACATTCGAGCAGCAGGAAGCAGATCGGCACAGCTGGCCAGCCTCCCCCGCAGGGACCATCGCCAGGGCCAGAGTTGGGCCTTCATGAACCCCAAGGACCATGCCAGCATGGGAGATATCAAAAAAAGGGCGACAGGATCGGGGTCAAGTGTTTTGGAACAAGTGAGCACCGCAAGCAGGCCCTGTGTGGTCCTGGCAGGAGATCCCGCTGAGCTGTCGCCACACCCCCACGTGCCCCACCCCAAAAGCTGCTGCCAGCCCCCAACACAGTCCCTACAGGGACCATGGGGAAAAGACACCATCACATGCAGAAGACACTGGCCTCAGGCGTGGGAAAGAGCCCCCCAGGGGTGGGGGTGGGGGGCATCCAGCAGGGCTTCCTGTAGGAGGGGGCATCTGGGCACAGCACGCAGAGCGGGAGCAGCAGCACTGCCATCGTCCCGCCGTGCGGTGCCCACTCGTGCTTATCTGTGCCAGGCGCTGACCCAGATTTAGTCATGAATGAAGGGGGTGAGTCGAGACTAGTCACTCTTCACTCTCCCTGGCCCTGCGCTTCGCACCGACGGGGAGTGGGGGGCGACAGGAAAACCGGCACCACAATTAATTTCAGCTTTAATTGTTCTCTCCCTCCCTGCGCTTCCCCCATCCCCCAGGGAAGAACCTTTTTTAGCTCGTGTTTCACAAATATCTTTAGGGATCAAGGAGGCAGCTGGCACCAAGGGCGGGGGCGGTGGGGGGGCACTCAGCCATCAGACGCTGAACTAAGACCCGGCAGGAGGGGCCGGGCTAAGCACGCAGAAGGCGAGGTCCGAGTGACAGCTCCGTGTACCCCCCTTGCCCCAAGTGTCTGGTGGTGGACCCCGCTGGCCCAGGGCCACTAGACCCGGGCGGACGGAAGCTTCCCAGCCCCAGGCTCCAGACCCCGGCCCAGCCGCCTGCACGCCGGCCCTGGGGGGGCCCCGGAGGCCCATAAGCCCACGACACGCACTCACCACCGGCGGGCGAGGAGACACGAAGCCCCACCTCTGCATTTGGCCCAAACTTCCAGCCTCCTGCCCGCAGGAGCTGGGGCAGCCTCGGGCAGTGCAGACACAGCCCCGAGACCCTGGTGGGGGCTGGTCTCCCCACCCGACCAAGTGGAAACCGGGGCCCTGGCCCCAAACCGTACCACCCCCCACCCCGACCAGGCGCTCGCGGACAGCCCGTGGGGGGCGTCCTCGGTCGTCTCCCGCACAGACGCTCTGCACGGGGGGCCGCAGCCTCGGCGGTGGGAGGCGCCCTGTCCAAGGAGCTCGAGCAAAGGCCCTGTGAGTGCCGGCCCCCACTCCGCGCCAGGCAGCCCCCCAGGAAGCCCCCAGAAGGCTGGCCCGGGCCGGAGGGCTTCGGCGCTCCCTTCCACAACCACATCACGGAGGGAGGCCCCAAGCCCCAGCCTGCGACTCTGCCGGGCGCCGGGACACCAGGCGCTGCCACTGAGGGGTGGCGGGACCCAACCCAGGAGAGCCCCTGGAGGAGGCTGCGTCCACGGAGCGGGGACAGAGCAGGAAGCTGGCGGGTGAAGAGGCGTGTGGGTGGGAACCAGAGGCAGAAGCCAGCCTGGCTCCTGAGGACTGAGAGGCGCCCCGTGTGGCGGCAGGAGGGACCGAGGACCTCATCTTGCCGGCCCTGGGGAGCCACAGAAAGTGGTGCACTGGAGAGCGAGGTCTGGGGTAGGGGTGGGGAGACACCCCTGGACACACCCCCAGGCTGAGCCCAGAGTCCTGGATCCAGCCCCACCCCCAGTGTCTTACTGGGAACCCAGAGGCAGGAATCAAGGGCTCCACTTCCTACCTTGGAGAGAAATCTGGGCCCTGTGGCAGATGCCCAGGGTTGGGGTTTCTGTGGAGAAACCTCCGGTTTCCCCCACCCTGCGGCTGCTGAGTCAGGAGCACAGGGGTGGGACCCAAATCACAGACCCTTCCAGCAGCATGGGCAGGAGGCCAAGTCCGCTGGCCCCAAGCCCTGCCAAGCGCCTACTGCATACCAGCCAGCTCCCAGCTGAGCAAGCCAGCTCCTGGCCCCTTGCCACAGCAGCAGCCCCTCCCAGGACCAGAAGCCACACCATCCTCACTCCTCAGGGCTGGAAGGGACCCACTTGGAGCTGGGGGAACCAGGGCCCAGGGTGCATGAGGGTGGCCTTGTCCGTGTTTGGCCCAGTCCCCTCCGGGGTATGGAGCAGATGGGGGTGGCAGGGACCTAAGAGGACAGGGACACCCCGCTCAGGCCTGGGGACCAGTTTCAAGGGGATGGAGGCCCCGGGGAATCAGGCTCAGGGACAGGAGAGCAGGGGAGGTGGGCACGCCAGGCAGAGGACACCGTCTGCACAAAGGTCCAAGGTGGGCGCGCAGGGCACGGCCCCACCAGGAACTGCCGCATCTGGGGCGAGAGCTGCCTGGGCAAGCCCACCCCACCCCGATGGGGCCGGAGGGCTGGCACAGGGCCGGAAGGCATTGCAGGCAGGAGGGCAGAGGGCAAGGGGGGGACGTCATATCTGCTGACCAAGCCCCCGCCCCCACCGCCCTCAGGGAGAAGCGCTCTTTCCCACAGTTACGAAAGATCCTCTTTGCTTGAAGGAAGAAAGGGAACCCAGAATCACTCTACTCCAGGCCTCGGTGTTCGCACTCACTGAAGGTGGGGGCTGGTCCCCTGAGATCCAGGGGTCCCTCCCCGACAGAGGACACCCGGACACCCATCCCTACCCGGGACCCAGGGAGAGGCCCTCGAGGACTGGACAGGGAACGCAACCCCCCAGTCCATGCCAAGGCCACACCGGGCGACAGGTCCCACTCCTGACCCTGGGGATTCCTGGTTCCCAGGATGGTTCTGGAGCCGGGTGCCCCAAAACCACCCCTCTGAGGGGAGCGGAACTTTCACATCCTCCCCACACTGCCCAGCCCAACACCGAGTGCTCCCCACCTTCCAGGCATCGCTGGGCGCTGACGGGCAATCTTTCCCATGTCCCAGCACCAGAGCAAGAAACTCCTCACCCCACCGGGCAGATGAGGACCCTGAGGCTCAGAGGGGCCCCCAGCCACCACTCCTCCCTGCTCCCAAGCAAGAACTAATGGTCTGGCCCGACTTAGTTTCACTCTCACACCCACCCCAGAGGCAAGGGCCATCGCCCCACTTCACAGACAACAAAGTCCGGGCTCCGAGAGCGAGCCACTGGCCCAAGCCACACAGCTGTGCAGGCCTGAGCACAAGTCCAGCCGCCCCCGCACCCCAGAGCCACCCAACGCACGCAGGGCTGCCTGGGCTACGAAGAGGAGCCCCTCTGCCCGGGATAACAAGGCAGCCCCACCAGCCAGATGCTCCCTGCCCACACATGCCACCTCCCAAGGGCAGGGCTGGGAGAAACCCCGTAAGCTGTGGGCCTCTCCAGGGAGGAGCCCCCCCCCCCCACCTCAGCTGCAGGATTTGGTGTCCTGGCCTGTGATCAAGGGATTACCAACAATCCCAGCACCCACTCGTGCACACACAAGCACACACGTACCACCCGCATCACTCAAACCACGGGATCTGGGCAGAGGACCACAGCTGCCCGCTGTGCCCGCAGGAGGCAGCCAGAGCAGGAAGGGCCAGGAGGGAGCCCGGGAGGGTTCGTCCCCCACTGCCGCCCACTATCTCCTCGGGCCAGAAGGCCCCATCCTCTCCAGGCAGGCCTGAGTGCTGCTGGGGCTGCCCATGTCAGCCCGGGAGACCACACCTGGTGTCCTGCAGGCAACGGGGGCCCACAGGCTGGACCTGGGAAGCCCACCCAGCACTTCCAGGATGGCAGAAGGCCCCAGGGACCCGTGGGGCTTGGTGGGATGGGTTCAGGATCAACAGCTGCTGGGCCTTGGCCCTGGCCGCCAGTGATGGACAGACACCACAAAGTGGGCCCCGCCGGTGCAGAGTGGGTTGGACCCGGCCCAGACGCCCTCACCACGTCTGTGCCCTTTGCCTATCCTTGGGAGGCCCCCGACCCTCTGAGCCCTGAGCCCTCACCCAGACCCACCTGTCCACGCTCCGGCCACTGGCCACACAGCACGCACCAGGCCCCGTACATATTGGCAAGGTGGGCCTATGTCCCATGTCCCCAGCCAGGCAAGCAGCTTCCCGACATCCAAGCCCCCCCCGGGGCCTTCCATCCTGATGGTGCAGCCCCCCAGCCTGTGCATAGCCCACCCTGGGTCCTAGAGAAACCCCACCCCCTTCACTGCAGGCTCCTCCCACCCTGTTCTGCCCGGCCCCTCCCCACTGAAGGCCTGGAATGGGCCCAAAGCAGAGTCCCATGCTTCCTCCTGTGGGACGGTGGCAGCAGTGTTCTGGCTTTCCTGGCCTCAGTTTCCTCATCTATGAAAGATCAGGAGAGAACGTGGCATCGGCCGCCCCACACCCCAAGCTGTGTGACCTTGAAGATCTGCCTGGCCTCTCTGAGCCCAGGCCTCGTCTATATACAGAGCACCGTGGCTCTGGCACAGGCCACAATGGGCACCCAGCGGGCTGCATCCGGCTGGTCCCACGCCCCAGCCCCACTCGAGCCTGTGGGCCCAGTGCCTTCTCCAGCCTACTCCCACAGTTCAGGACCCCCCGCCACAAATGCTGGCCTGCCGCCTAGCTGTGTCCACACAGGCAGACAAGGTCCCCAAGACCCCGCACCCTGGGCTGGGCCATGAGCCCTAACCTGGGGTCACCACGTGCCCCACAGCCAGCAGTACCCAACCCGGGAAGACCCCAGCTGGCCTGCCGTTCCAATGACCCCCGCCCTGGGGCTGGGCTTTGCTCACCCCACAGCACGGCCGGTCTCTCGGGGCCTGGGGCCCTTGGTGGACGTGGTCTGGACGAGGCCAAGTCCAGCCCGGTGCTCGACACACCCCGTCCAGCCAGGTCCAAGGCGGGAACATGACGCATTTGTCCACCCGCACGGCCATAGCCCAGCCCACCGGGCCCAGACACCTACACCAGTCACCCTCTCTCCTCTGCCAGGCCACCCCAAGCCTCAGCAGCCCACTGAGAACCATGGAGGGGTGTGAGGAAACTGAGTCAGGAACAAAGACACACCCACTGCCATCATGCACTCCCCCCACCATGGCCGGTCCCAGAAGATGAAAGGGGCCACTGCAGAACTATCTGGTGAGGGAGTGAGCTCCCCGTCACGGAGTGAGTGCAAGCCAAGCTGCTGAGTCCCGTCCCCGCCCCACCCCACAACGGAATCACATACACTCGTCTTTTCGGAGGCCCCAGGCCTGGGCCAGGAAGCCGGGTGGAGACTGGAGGGCGGGGGCCTATCTGACCCAGAGTTGCTAAAAAGAGCCAACAGGGAAGTAAAAATAGGAAATAAAAATAAAATTGCCCCAGCCAGCCCTGGTTGTTTGTGTAGGAAACAAGGCCTGTACCCGCCCCACGAGGAGGGCTCAGCACCGGCCCCTCCCAGACGAGGAATGTCTCCCCTAGGCTCCAACTGCCATCAAGACCTCAAATACACACCCGAGCCTCGAAGACGAATCCCGAGGGCCTGGTTCAAACCCCAGCTCTGCCACCACCCAGGCGGGTGACCCTGGGCAAGGAGCTGAGCACCCCCTCCCCATCGGCGGGTTACAAACCTACCTCCCGGGACGGAGGGACGGAGGGAGGGATGGGGCAACACCATGGTTCACACAAGGCTCCTGGTACCCCCGCACACCTTTCTGCCAGAACCCCCCCCGGCACACTCCCCTCTGCCAGCGCCCATCTGCACGCTCACTCTGCCAGGCAAGGTGGGCAATCAGAGAACCAAAGCACCAGACGAGGGTGAGAGACGGGACCTGGCTCCCGGCTGGCCCCAGCTCACTGTGCAGCAGTCAGGCCTGGACTTCCTCGGGAACAATCAGAGGAAGCCTTCCTTCCTATCCTTTCCTGTCGGGCCGTCCGGGGTTGGCACTAGGCTCATTCATACTAAAGTGTGCATGACTGACTCTGGCCTCAGGTGTGGCTAGTTCTCCAGGGTACAGAGCTGCGCAGAAGAGAGTGAGCTGATCCTGGAGCTGAAACCCCCAGCCAGAGGGCAAGGAAGGCCCACGTGGGCCCAAGCATGCGTGCCGTCCACCCCTAACCCCTGCAGCATGAGGGCCCTCCACCACTGGCCCCATCCAGGAAAGCACCTGCTGGGTCAGCACTCTGCCTGCACCTGTAGCAGTGGCTGTGTGTCGCCGGTGGGCCCCAGCAGCCCCCATGTGCTAGTCCACAGTGCCCCCGTCACCCCAGGAGCCCTCGCAGGCCACCCCTAGATCTGACGCCCACAGCCCCCTCCCGAGGAACCGAAGTGGGCTGGGGGGCAGGGGGGCCAGAGAAGTCTGGAGTGACATAACCGGTCTGACCCAGCACCAGTCGGCCCCAAACCACCCTCCCCACGAGAACCCACTGTCCTCTAGAATGCACATTGGCTCCCAGCCCTCTCCAGCCCCAGGTCCTCGTGGAACTCACCTGCCTGCCAGCCCCTGCTGCTTCCTTAGCAATGACTGGCTCAGACCTACCCAGGCCTCCCTGCGCACACACCCGTCTACACCGTCTGCTCTGCCCGCCCTGAGGGAGCCGGCCCATGGGAGGGCAGGCCCATCTGCAACCTGGGCATGACCGTGCTGGCCAGCAAGAGTGGGGGGCAAAGCCACACAGACCACACACACGCACACAGGCTCGCACGTTCCCAGGCACACAGGCTCACACGCTCTCTCAGGAACTCATTCAGAGCGCTCCGGCTCTAGACAGAAGGGAGCCGGCCAGGTCCCTCTGCCCCATGTGTCTGGCTCTGAGGCCCTGAGCACAGTCTGGAGAGGACGGGCCCCACGGGCGGGGGCGGGGTGAACACGGGCATAGTGGGCCACACGCCCAGCACCCTGCAGCCGACGGCCCCTCGGAGCCTGCCGGAAAGCAGGAGGTGGGGGCCCCGTGGCTGGGGGAAGCCAAAGACAAAAGGTAGACTCTGGGCCCCTTGACCTCCAGGTCCTAGGGCCAAGCCTGAGGTCAGGGACTCCAGCAGCCCACCTGCCATGGGCTCCGAGACCACTGACCGGGATCGGAGCTTGCAGCCACGGGTTCTGGCTGGTGGGGGCCACCACACACCAAGCATGAGTCTAGGCAGCCAGGGGGACAACAGTGGTGACCACGGCTCCCTAGTTCCGCAAAATGGGGAGGTAGCGGAAAAAGGGGACACTAAGAGGTGCAGAGCCAGCAGGGCAGGGAGGCCCAAGCCTGGGGCAGGTCCTCTCCTCACTCTAGGGTCCCTGAGACATCCCCACGAGGCCCGACCACTACCCCAAGGCCAGGCTCAACCACACCTCCTCCCACCCCTCAACCACAGGACTGGACAGAGCACGGGGCCTGGCCTCAGGGCCGGACAGAAGCAGTGGCCGAGGGGGTGAGGGGCACTGATAACGAGCTCCGCAGCTTATCAGCCACACCCAGGGCCAGTGTGGGCCGGCGAACCGGCCCCTCCCCCTCCCATTCGCCGGCTCTGCTGCCCAATGCAGGGGACACAGTCACTACCCACGGGCAGATAAGGCCCAGGACTGGGCTGCGGGCAGGGAGGCAGGGCTCGCCGCAGCGGGCAGACCCACGCAGGGGTCACGCCTCTCCCAAGAGCTGCAGCCAGCAAAGGCACGGGGAGACGTGACCTTGCCCTGGGACGCTGGGCCTGGTCAGAGAGACTGGGCATCCCTAGTCCCGCCCACGGCCAGAAGCACTCAGACCACGCCCTGAGCGTCGGAGCCCCGGGACCCCCGTTCTCTTTGTAAACCTCACGCACCACCGCCAGAAAGAACTCGGCAGGCGTCAAACACCTCGTGGTGGGGGCTGGGGGTTCCAGGCCAAGGGCCACGCCTGCCCATTCTTTCAGCCCGAGGAGGGAGGCCCAGAAAAGCCCTGCATGTCCCAGGCCACTCCCCACCTCCCGCAACCCTCAGATACCCTGGAGCCATCGTGAGCCCTGTTTGCAGGTGCGGACACCAGCTGGGACCCAAACCAGGCCGTTCGGCCAAGGCATGTGCTCCATGGGCACAGGTGGCAGGAGCCCAGGACGGGCCTCCCGTGTCTCGGGCGCCTGGGGCCAGCCAGGGTGGAAGGAAGCTCTTCTAGCAGCGGCCGAGCCCGGCTTCCCACAGACCATCCAAGAGCTGGGGACAGAGGGCATGGCGGGGACAAGCCCTGCGAGCCCCGCCGGAGCCGACGGAAGTCCCGGCACTGCCCCGCACCCCACTCCACGGCAGGGATGGCTCCTCTCCTTCCTCTTTGGGGTGCTCTGCAGACACAGCCCCGTCAGGCCGACGGGCACAGCTCTCCCCACCAATGAGCCCCAGGCCGCAGTCCCCACCACAAAAGGCAGCCCCAAGAAATGAAAGCGGGGGTCCTGCCTCCAAGGTGGGGCCAGCAGCACCCCCGGAGCACAGCCTGGAAGCACCCACTGCGGGTCCGGGGACCTGGCCTGCTTCCACCTCTGCTCTCTATGGGGCCGGAGGAGTGACCTCCTCCCGCTGCCACGCTTTCCTGCCTCCCCCACCAGCCGACGCCACACATCCCACCCTTGACCTCTCCCCTGCGCTCCAGCCCCGCTCGGCCACTGCCCGCCAGGCCTCTCCCGGGAGGTGTCAGAACGCATCCCGCTCCGAAGTCCCGACCACCCTCAGGACTGCGCCTCTCCGGCTCTCCGCACTACGTAAAAAACCCATCATTCTTCCCCTCACGGAGGCCGTGTCCACCTGGTGACCCCCACCCTGCGCTCCAGCCCTGCCTCTGACACAGCCACAGTGGCTCCGAGCTCCTGGAGGCAGAAGGCCCAGAGCCCTCTCCAGGGCCCCCGACTCCAGCTGTCCCCTCTCCCCTCAGTGGCTTGGCTCCAGCCACACAGGCAGATTCAAGGAGCTCTGCTCTGGGGTGGCCCCTGACAAAGCAAAGCTGACACCGGGTCTGAGCAGACAGACACCGACTTCCCTCAGACAAACTCCTATGCATCCCTGAGGACCCAATTTAGAGCACGCAACCCACCAAACCTCAGGGCAAGCTTATAACACTCGTACCCCCACCTGCCTTCAGTATGCCTTTCTGCCACCACGCTCACACCATGTCCTCCACGAGAGTGACAGCAGGGATGACATCAGACCGGTCAACCTCAGCGCCGCACTCACTGCCTGTGACTTGCCCTGATTACACGTAGGAAAACCAAAGCCCAGAAAAGTTTTTAAAAATCTAGCCCGAGGTGACCCCCTGAGAGCCGGCAGGCCCGGGTCTCCTCTGTTCTCTGACTTCAAAACCCGCGGGGGCTGAGCTTTACCCAGCTCTGCCGCCCCAGTGGAGCCAGGTGTCTACGGACACACGGCCAGCCCGACGGACGGATGCACAACCAAACGGGCAGGCGAGATGTTCGCTCCGGGCCTCTTGGCCTTGGTCCCCGCCACCCCCCACCCCTCACCGACCCAGTTTCAACAAGATACGCTTAGCGGCAAAGGAAGAACCAGGTCCTGCCCCGGCTGGTCCTTTGGGGCTCAGGGCCCTTCCCCAGATGCGTCTGGGCGTCCGAGTTCAAGGGCAAGCCAGGATCCTTTCAGCAGCGGCAATAGCCGCTGCGTTTAAAGCAAGCTGGGGCGGGTGGCGGGGGTGGGTAGGTGCTGCTGGCCCTGGGAGCAAGAACACATATGCGGCAGGCTCCCTCAAGGGCACCGGGGGACCCTCCAGGGCAGGGTCCTAGCCCATCGTCGGGGACCCTCCCTGCTCCGCCCCCAGGCCGCACACCACAGAACTCCCCTCCCTCGGAGGCCAGCAGACGTCCAGAAGGAGGAGGGTTCCGCGCACGGGTAATAAGTTTAAAAGCCACCTTGGTGAGGGATGGGCTCGCTGCATGGGCCCTCTGAAGTGAGAGGGCAGGGGGAGCGTCCGCAGGCGCTAATTCAATCAACAAACATTTGCGCAAGGGGCAGAACCTGGCACTGTAGCTTCAGCCGCAAACAATACCCAGGAGCCACCCCACGTTGGAGGAGGGGCGGCCTGCAGTCTCAGGGACCCGCAGGGGACAGAGCCGCACCCCGGCAGACATGCCTGCCAAGGGTCCTGGTGGGGGTGGCGAGCAGCAGCACTCCACTGCGATTCCCACCACCATCTCCTCCAACCGCCTCCCTTCCACTTCACCAACGCGGAAACCAAGATAAAGAGGGAGGAAGTAGCGTGCTCCAACGCACAGAGTTCCCGAGGCAGAGCCGCAACAGGAGAGTCAGGGGACCCTGAGCGTGCCACCATTCCCCCAGGGCCCGCAGTCTGGAGGGGTCAGCCTCTCGCACAGAAGGCTCCCTGAGGTCCCAGCCTTGGGGCTAAAAGGGGCCCAGCCAGCCAGGAGGGCTGGAGCCCTGACCTTGTGCCCCCAGAGACAGAAAAAGGAAGAGGGAGGCCCTGGCTGCCCTCCCCACCGTCCATGCCCCTCCATGTGGGCCCAGGAAAGGGTCCAGGAAAGCCAAAGCCGGCACGGCCCCACCCCAGGGGTCACGGCCCAGCACGCAGTGCCTACGGTCCCCACCTCCCAACCCTCCTCCCGACCTTGGTCCTGGGAAGAAAGTCCAGGAGAGGGGTGCGGTGGGGACGGCTCCACCCCCACCCACGGACTCTGGCCTCATTGGTTTCTTCCTCGTGCAGGGAGGGGACAGCCCACAGCACACACAGGAGGCCCCTGGGCAAATGATACCTAGCTGCTACGGGAAAGGGGCAGGGGCAGCGGCAGAGCGACACCACAGGGATGGACTGAGGATATGGGGACTGAGAGTCAGGGTGAAGAAAGCACCCCCCAGCTGCTCCACCCAGAGAGGGACCCGGCAATGGCCATTCACCCCAGGAACCAGAGCTCTGAGCCAGTCCCACAGGTGGGGGGCCAGTGTAGGTTACACCCCAGACCAGCACATTCCAGGGCCTGGGAAGCAGAGGGCACATCAGACAAGGAAGCAGCCAGCTCAGAGGGGCTGCCGACGGCCAGAACGGGGTCTGCCGGGTCGGACAGGCCCCCTGCCACCCTCACTCGTCGCAGGGTTAATTATTCCCAGACCAGCTGACTCCACCACTACCTGCCAAGGCTCCCAGGCCTCCTCACCAGCAGACCTCGAACCCAGCCGGCAAGGCGGGGGCCATGGGAGCCTGGCCACGTACCAGATTCCTCCACGATATCCCCTACCAATATCCACAGAGGCACTGCCCTCCGTAGCCCTCCCTGGGGCCAGAAATCCCCCAAGGAGGGTCCACCCATTCTCTCTACCTTGATTCCCTCCCCATAGCCCACCCCACAAACTCCTATTTGTGCCTTAAAACCCAGCTGCAACAACCCCGCTCCTGTGAAGCCTCCCCAGGCAGTTTACAGGTGAGGAAACAGAAGGCCAGACTGGTGAATCTGCCAACCCAGGGCCACACAGGCTCCAGTCAGGGCCCGCCCTCCTCACTCAGGGCGGCCGCCCCACAGCAAGCTGTGGACACAAGAAAGCCAGGAAGAACGGTAAGCGGTGCTGGACGCGGCAGCAGGGGTTCCCGGGCCACACGACACGGAGCTGAGGCCTGGCCTCCACACTGAGGGTGATGGAAAACCACGGAGAGTTAGTTCCAGGCAGGGGAGATCGGAGCCCAAGGAAAGAGGAGGCTGGCTTGACCTTGGGTGCCAGAAGCAGGCCCCCACCGCCACCTCCAATGCCCAGCCCCCGGTCATAAGGGTCACAACTTCCTCCATCACAAGCTACTCACCCCAAAGTGTTTTACCCTAACACTCCCAGTTCGGACCCAGAGCTAGGCCCAGCCAGAGTGACCCCAGGCCCCACCCTGGCCAATTCAGGGCCCATGGCTTCCTGGCACACAGGCACCTCGCCCCCCAGCCCAGGGCCTGTCCCCCAACCCAGGAAGGACACAGAGTCACTTCCTGAGACGCTAGGCCCCAGCTGGGACACCCCAATCAGACAGCCACCAGCTTACAGGAACCAGGCCAAGGTACCAGGAGGGAAGGGCAGAGACCTCTGGCAGCCAGAGAACCCCAGGGAACCCGAGGCCAGGAAAGAAGGCACCTGTCCAGGCACGCAGCAGGCTGCTCAGAGCACTCCCGGGCCAGAGCACACCCCGGCTGCGCCTCCGCACGGAGCGGTTCTTCTGCCCCGCGCCCAAGCAGGGCAACACGAGGGGCCCAAGGGTCGCCCCCTCCCAAAGCCTGTACAAGCCTCTCCCGGGAGCAGCGGTGACAGCTTCCGCTGGGAGCGCCCCGAGCCACCGCGCACAGGGCCGAGCCCGGGGGGCGCGCAGTGAGCACCTGCGGCCTCCAGGAAGGACCCCTCCTCGGCTGAGACCCCAGGGCCAGCCTTCTGGGCCTTCACCAGCCACAGCACCTTGGGCGAGTCATTCAACTCCCTCAGCTGAAGCTGCATCCGAAATCTGTGGCCCAAACAGCCCCAGCCGTGGGCCGGGGGACAGTCCGTTCCCAGCTACGACTGCATCCACACCAGCCCCTGGACGGTCCCGACCAGTGCGGCCCAGCGCCCAGCCCCGCCTCCGACGGGCAAACAATGAGCAAAGTGGGCCCTCCGGACACAAGGCCCAGGTTCAGCGTGGAGCGGGGACCGGGCCACCCCACCAGCCCCTTGCCAGGACACTGGGCAGGCTCCACAAGGCAGGTATCCAGCCGCCACTGACGGCCAGTCGCGCAGTCTTCTCCGTGCCGGTCCTGAACCAGCCACACACGGCCTGGACCCCGTGCTGGGCACTGCGCGACCACACACCTTTGATGCGGGGCCCGCCGCCAGGAAACCTCAGAAACGAGGGATGGCAGGGGGGCAGCCTGCACGGGAGGAGAGCCCACGGGCCAAGAACCTGCTCCACCACGGCGGGCCTCACACCCCCTCACACGTGCCTAATCCACGGGGTCCCCACGAGGCAGCACGATGACCGCGTGGGAGGCACGAGGAAGCAGCAAGGCAAGGGGCCCGCAGCTCTGATGGCGGGTTGGAGCCCAGGCAGCCTGGCACCGAGTCCAGGCCGCGCCCACCGCCCCAAACCGTGCACGGGACACAACCCAGCCCTGGCTGGGGAAAGCCAGCAGGCCCCCGGGAGGACGTGGCTGAGGACACGGCTCTAAAGCCAATGCCACAGATGGGGCAGAGGGGAGACGGGGCTCCAGGCCCCGCGGGCGCCTGCTCCAGAGAGCTCCGAGCAAGGCGGTTGTCCGTTGGGAGCCCGTGAACGCTGCGACACGGGCCACCTGGGCTGTCACTGCCCGACCTCTGCCCGGGGCCAATGCGGACACTTAAGCCAAATTGGTCAATTACGGGGTACTTAGATCCCTCCCCGGGGCTTCCCAGCCTCCCTCAGTTCTGGGCCACAGCACCAGGAAGCCTGTTGAATCAGTAACCTCATTACAGCCAGGAGGCCGCGCCGGGCCAGCTTTGAACTCCGCGGGGTTTATCCACTGCACCGGAGAATTTACACACCAGCCCAGCCCAGGCCAGCTCACCCTCCCTCCCCTCCCCTCCCTTCCCCCCACGCTGGAGGCTCCCTCTCCTGAGACCCATCGCCACCGGCCCTATGCCCCAAGCACAGCAGGGAAACTGAGTCAAGGCTGGAAACCACGGCTGCTTTGATGGGTCCACAGAGGTACAGACAGGCCAGGGCCAGTCTCTGGGTCACCCTAGACACAGGGTCTCAGACCAAGAGCTCCCCTTCCCCAGCCCCAGCAAGAAGAGCCTGGAGTCACCTACCTCAGGAGCTCAGAGCCTAGGGCCTACTGAGAACATCTCAGAGGAGAGAACCCCGAGTTAATGGTTCACACTGAGGTGCTGTGGTTCCAGGCCCAAGGCCAGTCCCAACATGGCCCTCAGGTCCCTGCCCTGGCCCCAGGACGCCCAGCCGCCCTGCCACCTATGGACAGCCTGTCCCCGCAACCTGATGCTCTTCCCAGACCTGGCCTTCAGCCCTTCTTTGTCACCAGGCTGTTCCGCCATCTTTCCCAAAGGCCCACTAGCACCCCAGGCCCTGGAATATCTTAGTTAACGTGGGGAGGGGTGCACAGGCTAGACAGTATCCCCCCTAAGGAGAGGCCAAGGGCCTGAGGCCCAGGAAGGGAGAGAACGACAGGAAGAGAGCCAGGGAGGGAAACGACTCCTCTCCCACCCCCATGATCAGGGACGGTAGATCCGCAGTCTGGCCCTGGGGCCTGGCCCAGGGGAAGGGAGTACCAACCCCCACCACAGAGGGGCACCCCACGGAGGCTGCTACACGGACCGGCTCAGCCAGGGCAAGGTCAGTAGCCCACACAGAGTGACACCTACCAAGTCGGGTTCTAGGCCCACCCGAGGCCTCTCCTCCTTCCAGCTCCTGCCTGCCTCTGGCCACCCGCTCCGCAGAGCTGGAGGCTTAATTCCTACTATGGACACCACCCTGCCCACGGCACCCCCATGACCCCGGGCCCCCCCACACCAGACTGGGCACTCCAGGCCCTCACCTGGACACACTGTACCCTCCTTTCTTTCACATAGCACAGCCTCTCCCAGCTGTGGCCATGCGGGCCTAGAGGCCAGGCCTCCAGGCCTTTGTCTCCACTGTCCCTGCCACCAGAGGACCCCTCCCCCCACCACCTGTTGCAACCCTGCCTCTCCAGAGCCCATAACAAAACCAGCTCCAACGGGAAGGTTCACCAGCCCCCACTCCGCAGACCCACCCCCAGGGGACGGCAGGACCAGGCCGGCGCCCAGCAGCCACACTCCAGATGCTGCGTGGACAGAGTCCAGCCAGCAGGGCTGGTCGTCCTAAGGAAAAGCTTGTCAGGCTGTTAGGATAGACTGGGAAAGCCGGGCGTGTGCCCCTGTGCCTGCCCTCGTGTGAGTGTGTGTGCGCGCATGCGTGCACGTGTGTGTACGTGTGGAGCTGTGTGTGCCCGTGCACATCCGTGTGCGCGTGTGCCTGAACACGTGGGCTCATCTGTGCACGTGTGTACGCGTGCACCAGTGTGTGCCCTGGGAACGATGATCACAGAGACAAGGCCCCGCCCTGCCCCGGGGACCCGGTGTGGCCATTCTAGCCCAGCCACCTGCCACCTGGTTCCCTCAGGAATTTGCTGCCGGACAGCTCAGTCCCGGTGGGGGGAGGAGGTACGCCCCAGTCCATGGGGGTCCTCAGGCCTGGCCTCTGGCTGCTGACCCCACCCATGGTTTCCCAGCCCATCAGCTGACCCCCTGCCCCTCCCCACCAAAGACAACCCTGGACGAGGATCAGGGTCTCCAGTCCCCAGAGGGCCTTCAGTGGGTGACAGGGGACAGAAGGGACACAGCGAAGCTTCCACCTCCACCGAGTCCTACAGAACAGAATGCTCATTCACCTGCGGGCCCAAGATCCACAGCAGAGTCTGAGGGAGCCAGGACTGGGCGCAGACCCAGGCCCCGGTAGGCAAGTGGCTCCTAACGATGCTGCCTGAAGGTCAGGAGGCCTGGGGGAAACAGCGCTCCCATCCTGGGGGCAGTTCGGACCCAGAGGGTCAGCAAAGGCCATGACGGAAGGGCTCGCTGAGCCTGCCTCTGTGAAGCCTCCACAAGGTCTTGAAAGTCAAGTCCCGCGTCCACAGTAGGTGCCCAGAGATTGGAGCCATCAGCATCTCCCGAAGGGGCAGCACAGAGCCCGGAACACGTTAGGAGAGGCTGAGACTGACGGGGTGGGCGAGGGCCACACGGGTCCACCTGGATTCTGAAGACGAGGAAATCGGGCCCCAGGAGGCCACCTCACTCACCCGGGGCACAGGGACACAGAGATGCGGGGATGAGGGGACACTGGGACACAGGTCTCTGGGCCAAGAGGCCACACAGACACAGGGACACGTAACCAACACCTCCGGGTAGAGCGCCAGCAGGGCCCGATGGCAGGGGCCGGAGCACGGTGTGGCCCCCACTCTCCCCTGCACCGACCGCGCCAATTTCATCGAGCTGTTTTCTGCCCCATTCCGCACTCGTTCAGCTGCCACGCGCCACGACTGCTTTGGAACTCCACGGTGCGACCCCCCGGTCTGTGAGGTGCTGGGGCACAGCTGCGAGGCTCCGAAAACCTCGCCCCAGGCTGCAGGGGAGGGGGCGCCCGCGAGTCCCTAGCCGTGGGGCTCCAGGAGAGGCCTCACAGTGGGGACCGGGCAGGGGTGAGGGCACCCAGCCGAGGGGCCACACCAGTGCTCGCTGAGTTCACAGAGGCTGGGGGCGCCTTCCCTTCTGCATCTGCGCCTCGCACCTGAGAGCCCGGCCATCCTCTCCGCTTCAGGGTCCGGGTCGGTGCGGCGCCCCAGACCTGGGCGGCGCCCTGACCCAGGCAGGAGGAACAGGGAGCCCTTGGCCGCAGACCTCACCGTGGGAGGGGCCGTGGGAACAGAAAGGGCTGCCTTCCCCAGGGCCGGCAGAAGCCAACACCGCGTCCGTTCTACAGAGGCACAGAGGCACAGCAGGCCACGCACGCACGCGTGGCCGCAAGGAGAGGCCGATTCCACCAGCCTAGGAGCACAGCACAGCCGTCCGTGACGGTACCGTTCCTAGTGCTCACCACCCCTTAACCCCAGGGAGGGCAGGGTCGCTCCAGAGACAGCAGGTTTGGGGAGCAAGTGACAAAGGGGCGTGCCTGGGAGAGGACGGCAGGGAGGGAGGAGGCTAAAACTGCGTCTCCGAGGACACCAATGTTGCAAGCATGCAGGGGAGGGGCGGGACAGGAGGGATTAGCCCTCTCCCCCACCCTTCCACAGCATCCCTCAAATCGATCCGCTTAATGAGCACCAGGACAAAGGTCTCAAAGGTGACCCCCAAATGAGCACCAGCCGTGCCAGCCCCCCAGGTTCAGGGTCCACACACACCAAGTCCTGAGGGCCTGGACCCCTGCCCCAGCCCCAGCGCCGCCAATGACTACTTCCCACGGGAATGGACACCTCAAAGCCCTGGCCGCCAAGGCCCACTACAAAAGACAAAAAACACAACCTTCATCAAACTTGAAGCCCATGGCAAAGGGAAGGAGGAGCAGGTCTTGGCTTCAAAGCATCAGCCTGATGACAGGGCCTGGCCTAGGCCAGCTCTGCAGCCCCGGCTCCGTGTCCAGCGGAGAGCAGCTGAGCAGGCCCAGGAGCCTCTTCTCCCAGAGGATGGGCCCCCCGCCTTGCCACTGAAGACCACAGCCGTGAAACGCAGCAACGGTGGAAAGAGCCCAAGCCGCCCAAGAAAGTGTAACTCCATGGGCAGCTCCCATGGGCTCCGGACATCGAAGGCTCTCGCCACACCACCCTCCATGCAGCCCAAGTCCGTGCCACCTAGAATCACCTCGGAGCTGCTCTCCCGATGGCAGAACCCCAGGCATGGGCACCAGCCCAGCGCGGGCAGGGGACCCACCCCAATCATCCATCCCGTGCCCACACAATTCCACAGCTACCCCCTCGTCTCTTCCCAGGACAGGACACCGAGACGATGGGGGCCAGGGAAAGCAGCCAGAGAGCCTCCTGGAGAAGGCGCAGGTCCTGCAGGCCCTAAAGGACAGACAGACACAGCTGGAAGCACAGCCGGAGCTCCCGGGCAGCCACCGCTGGGTGAGCAGGGCTGCTGGCTCGACTCTGCCTAACCCCAGCTCCCAGCCGCCAGCCCTCCCGGCGCGGCCTTCCTGGGGCCAGCTCATTCCACCCATGTCTGGGCAGAGGGGGTCGGGCTGTATGCTGGGCCCAGGCGAGCCTGTAGGCTGCAAGGCCTCGGCCACGGTCAGCCCGCAGGAAGGCTGTTTTTCTCGCCCTGACACTTCTCCTGTCAACAAACACAGCCCCCTCTGGAGTTCATCAAAACAAACACCCCAACAGTCGGCCGGGCCCGGCCGTAGACAGAACGGCCTCAGCAGGCCGGACTCCAAGCCGGGACTCCAAGCCCGGCCTCCCCAGAGTCATGTGACTCTGTTATTTCAGGAGGCCCCGGTATGTGCTCTATTTTGGGTCCCTCGGGGCTCTGATGTTACCAGAAGCCCCTCACCTCGGCGGTTCCAAGCTCACTCAGGTTCCCGAGACGGTTAGGGACCCCCTAGCAGATAGCCAGTGGGGCTATCACTCTGCTATGGGCCACCCCTTCCCGTCCAGCAAGTGAGCCACTGCTGGCCCAGCGGGGTCTGGCCAGACCTGAGACCTGTGGGCCTCCCTTGCAGGCCCCACCACCCAGGTGGGTGCCAACGCAGGCCTCCCCCATGGGTGTGGGGGGCACTGGGGAGCAGGGACAGGAAGCAGGGGCTTGTCCCTGCCCCTCACCAGGTAGCTCAGTGGGCAGTGGCCGGGAGACTCCCAGGTGGGTAAGGGCAAGTGCCCAGCCCCACCAAGGCCTGAGGCAGTGGCTGCTGGGGGAGCAGGCCCTCTCTGCCCAAGGCCCCGAGAGCCCAGGAGGCGGACAGTGTGGCCTTCCCAGCAGCGCCAGGGCTGGCCTGGGCTGCCAGCCGGGCCCCAGACAAGTGAGCGGGCCTTCCAACACGCACCCCCATGAGGGATTAGGCTGTGTTTACAAAAGAGCTTGGGCAAGTAGCTGCTTAATCGGACCTTCAACTCCACAGCTCTTTAAAGCCAGTCACAAGCTCAGAAAAAAATAAAATGTCATCAGAGCCCAAGACTCTCCACTCAAGCCCGGGGCTTGGGCTGCGGGAAGGCCACCAGCCTGGGGAAGGGAAAGCCTCTGAGTCTCTGAGGGACCCGTCCGGGTTCCTGGGGCCCTGGTCCAGAGGCAGGACCCCTCCTTTCCATGGGGACGCCAGCACCACCACCCTGCAGCCCAGGCCCTACCTGCGCCAACTCCCAGGACCCTCCCAGGACATCGGAGACAGAGACCCTTCCTGCCCCCAGCACCCAGCCAGGGCCCTGCCACCTCGGGGATGGGGAGCAAAGACAGAGCAGAGCATTCCTGACCAAGGAGGCACCCTCTGGGAGAGCCCAGCTCTGTCTGAGTGCGTCGTGGGACAGCGCAAAGCCTCGGTGGGGAAAAAGGAGAGACAACTTAGCTTTCTTTCCTTTTCCACACACACTGGCACCCACGGACTAGGGGTTCAACTCCAAAATTCACCACTTTGCATCCTGTGGCCTCGGCTTCTCCCAGCCAGTTTTCTCATCCGTACAATGGGCGTGCGCGCCCACCCGCAGAGGCCTTGGGGAGGACCAGGCTCACACGAGGAGGACGCTCCGCTGGGAGGCTTCGGGGTCTGCGTCTTACAGAATCAGGGAGAGGACCTTCCTAGATCTCACAAACCTGGCTGACCTTGGTCCAGTCTCCCAGCAGCACCCCAGTTTGTGAGTGGGCTGAGGGGCGTCTGGGAGTGTTCAGATCCTCACCCTGACCCTGGGAGGGGGGTGGAGGGCAGCTCCACCCTGACTCACCTCCACCTGCAAGTCTCAGCAGACGTCCCTGCAGCCGTGCTGGGGTCTGACGGCCAACCTGCTGCCCAAATGGGGCCCCGGGCTGCGGGGGGGCGGGCAGGAGGGGCGACTGACCCAGGGGTTTCATTCATAATCAGCTGTTTCAATTTCCATTCCGCACAGACCCTTCACCCAGCCTGACAGCCTGGCGGCCGGCCCCACCACCCAATTAATATCCTTCCCGGCGCTCCGCGCTCGTTCATAAAGTCTCCCCAACCCCTCCCCCTTCCCTGCCTCTCACTAGCTCCCAAACCCCAGGGAGGGCAGCGGCTAGGGGCGCCTGGCCAAGCCCCTTACCCCTCCTACGTGGGTCGGGGCCTGGAGCTGGGGCGGGGGGGACACGGGGGGGGGCAGTCTGGGGCAGAGAGGCCCCTGGGCGGGATGGCACTCGGACGGGAAAGCGGAGCCTCAGCGCCTCTGGGGTGTCCTTTCCCCAAGTGCAGGGCCAGCCCCCCTCCCCTGAACGCCCCGCAGAACCCTCGGCGGCGCCCGAGTGAGGGGCCCCCGTTTCTGGGATGGGGCCTCCCCGGTCCGATGTTCCCGGTGCCACGGCCCCTGGGTGACCCTGCCCACCCGCGCCCGGGCCACCCGCGGGAGGAGGGGTCCCGCGAGCTCCAGGGCCGGCGGCCTGTTGGCCTCGGCAGCCCGGGCCGCGGCGCACAGGCCGTCCCGGTGCCAGGGCGGCCGCAGGCTGGGAGCGCACAAGTTGCTCCGCCCGCCCCGGCCCGGCCCCTGCGCAGCCCGCGGGGAGCTGCGCGCCCCGGGGCCGTAGGCGGACCCCGGAGCCGAGAAGGGGTCTGGGGTGGGGGGGGGGG